>NW_018406762.1:0-365 GCF_002113885.1 Mizuhopecten yessoensis | reverse complement strand
CTCAGGCAACACACACTGTTATGACTAATCTAAACAAAGTAACATTATATACTACTCAGGCAACACCCACGTGAATGACTAATCTACACAAAGTAACTTTATATACAACTCAGGCAACACCCACTGTTATTACTAGCCTACCCAAAGTAACATTATATACTACTCAAGCAACACCCACTGTTATGACTAGCCTACACAAAGTAACATTATATACAACTCAGGCAACACCCACTGTTATTACTAGCCTACCCAAAGTAACATTATATACTACTCAAGCAACACCCACTGTTATGACTAGTCTACACAAATTAACATTATAAACTACTCAGGCAACACCCACTGTTATGACTATTCTACACAAAGTA
>NW_018406761.1:2999-3398 GCF_002113885.1 Mizuhopecten yessoensis | reverse complement strand
GGTTATATTTGTCCACATGTACTGACTCATTGGTATATTTTGTCGATAAATGTTTACGTTGTGGTAATATTTGTCCTCATGTACTGACTCAGTGATATATTTTGTCGTTTAATGTTTAAGTTGTGGTTATATTTGTCCTCATGTACTGACTCATTGGGATATTTTGTCATTGAATGTTTACGTTGTCGTTATATTTGTCCGCATGTACTGACTTAGTGGTATATTTTGTCGTTGAATGTTTACGTTTTGGTTATGTTTGTCCTCATGTACTGACTCAGTGGTATATTTTGTCGTTGAATGTTTACGTTGTGGTTATATTTGTCCTCATGTACTGACTCATTGGTATATTTTGTCATTGAATGTTTACGTTGTCGTTATATTTGTCCACATGTACTGACT
>NW_018406761.1:0-364 GCF_002113885.1 Mizuhopecten yessoensis | reverse complement strand
TGTCCACATGTACTGACTCATTGGTATATTTTGTCGTTAAACGTTAACGTTGTGGAAATATTCCTCATGTATTGACTCAGTGGTATGTTTTGTCTTTGAATGTTTACGTTGTGGTTATATTTGGCCGCATGTACTGACACAGTGGTATATTTTGTCGTTGAATGTTTACGTTGTTGTTATATTTGTCCTCATGTACTGACTCAGTGGTATATTTTGTCGTTTAATGTTTACGTTGTGGTTATATTTGTCCTCATGTACTGACACAGTGGTATATTTTGTTGTTGAATGTTTACGTTGTCGTTATATTTTTCCACATGTTCTGACTCAGTGGTATATTTTGTCGTTGAATGTTTACGTTGTGGTT
>NW_018406760.1:241410-249665 GCF_002113885.1 Mizuhopecten yessoensis | reverse complement strand
AGGAAATATGTGAAGGGACACACATCAGACTGAGGAAATACATCAGGGGATACAAATCAGACTGAAGAAATACATGGGGAAACACACCTCAGACTGAGATAATACATGGAGGGACACACATCAGACTGAGGAAATACATCAAGGGACACATATCTGACTGAGGAAATATATAAGGGGACACACATCAAACTGATGAAACACATGAGGGGTCACACATCACAGATATAGAGGACATTTACAGAGATAGAGGACATTTACAGAGACAGTGGACATTTACAGATATAGAGGTCATTTACAGAGATAGAGAACATTTACAGAGATAGAGGGCATTTACAGAGTTGGTGGACATTTACAGAGATAAAGGACATTTACAGATATAAAGGACATTTGCAGAGATGGTGGACATTTACAGAGATAGAGAACATTTACTGATATAGAGGTCATTTACAGAGACAGAGGACATTTACAGAGATAGAGGACATTTGCAGCGATGGTGGACATTTACAGAGATAGAGAACATTTACAGAGACAGAGATAGAGGACATTTACAGATATAAGGACATTAACAGATATAGAGGACATTTACAGATATATAGGGCATTTACAGAGGTAGAGGGCATTTACAGATATAGAGAACATTTGCAGCGATCGTGGACATTTACAGAGATAGAGAACATTTACAGAGACAGAGATAGAGGACATTTACAGATATAAGGACATTTACAGATATAGAGGACATTTACAGATATAGAGGGCATTTACAGAGATAGAGGGCATTTACAGATATAGAGAACATTTACAGAGAAAGAGGACATTTACAGAGACAGAGGACATTTACAGAGATAGAGAACATTTACAGATATAGAGAAGATTTAAAGATATAGAGAACATTTACAGTGATAAAGGACATTTACAGAGATAGAGGACATTTACAGATATAGAAAACATTTACAGAAATAGAGGACATCTATAGAGATAGAGGACATTTACAGAGATAGAGGACATTTACAGATATAGAGGACATTTACAGAGATAGAGGACATTTACAGATATAGAGGATATTCACAGATATAGAGGATATTTACAGATATAGAGGACATTTACAGATATAGAGGACATTTACTATGGACTTTTGCAATCTTTACTCTTATTACTTTCCAGTTTTTAACTTTGGAACTTGCAAAGTTTGAATCTGGACAAGTTTACATAATATCAAAGAACTCAGCTAAATTTTTAATGCATTTAAAAACATCTTTTATATACAAAGTTCCATCCAAATGTCTGATGTATATGATGTTTACATGATTGATTACAATTTTTTATCAGAGAGAATATTTATGAGAAATTAAAATTTTGACCAGCCCAGGACACTTTGCCAGTTTAAAATCACCAATGTACAATCATATATACACAGGCTAATGATCAGCAGTATTCACATATAACACTAACCCTATTACACAAATCTTGTTACAATAATCCTGTTTTACCCAACTATTAACTGATCATATTTAATTTCTTTGGCTATCTGAACCTGCTCCAGATGAAAAGAAATAAAATATCTAAAACTGTTCATGATGAAGGAGAACAGTTGCCTTTCTCTTAAACCTTTGACCTTCATCTTCCAATGATGTATATAAGATCTTACTTTCTGGCCCACTGCCCTGCCCTCACAGCCCCAGACCCATGGATCAGAATCATCAGTCGTTTGGCAGTCATCACATCATCGGACATAAAGAAAAAGGTCTTCGGCTCATTTTCTTCAGCATCTTTCTGAAATAATATTAAAGTGAAATACTAAGAAACTGTACTTTTTGCAAAAACTAAACTTGACTTTTTGTCCTTATAATAATAATAATAACTAAAATTGTTGGCTAACAATTTGACAGGCTTTTCACTGTAAGGACTGATTTGGCCTTCTAATAATAACTTGTGCAAGTCTACAGTAGCTGACTGAGTAGTGGGGGATTCCCAGAGTGCGCAAAGACATCAGCTGAGAAAGAATGGATAAATATAGGCAGCCAATGGGCTTAGTTGTATACGTAGGTAGTCCGTAAAAGTCATATAGTCCGTCAATTATGTACATGAGGATGATCACTTTGTCTATATTGGTTGGGTTTGCCATGCCAAAGAAAGGCTAATGTTTACCCACCGCAGTAGAGATGTAAACTATCCATACTTTTAAGAGCGTGCGTAGTAATTGATGTAGTATTACCAGTGTGTATTAGATGTCTTAATATAAATCAAAGTACTGAGAGTCTGAGAACACTTCAAAATCGCACAAAAATGAAAACGGTTTATGACTTTCACTTTTGAAATCATATTTAGAGTAGGTCAAGGTCATTCATTTGCACACACTTTAAAGCCCTTCATTCAAGCATGCTTCTTGCCAAACCTCGTTACCCTGGAATTATCCCAGCAAGCACACAACGTTTATTCAACGTTGAAATGAAGTTGTAATTTGGTCGTGACGTTGATAAACGTTGAATCAACGTTGATTCAACGTTGATTCAACGTTATTTTTCCAACATTGAAACGTTGTTGTAATATGACGACTAAACAACGTTGATTAATTTGATTTTTATCAAACTTATTGACATAACTGAATCTCAACGTTGAATCAACGTCGATTCAACGACCTGTTTTCAATTGTTAATGATATCCTATATTTTATATTTGGTTACTATATATAGAAACATCACGATTTTCATTGTCATATGTAAAAACAAGAGGCCCAATGGGCCTGCATCGCTCACCTGGTATAAATATCACACTTGTAACCTTAAAAGTGAAGCTATACAGGCAAAATATCAGTATTTATGATTAAAATTCATTCAAAAGACCCTGTTAATTTTTTTTAAAACATTTCACCCCTGTGATTGAAAGTCGAACAAATTTCATAGCCTTTCATCTCAGGATGCAACTTGCAAAGTATCAACATCCTGGGACCCATGGTTATTCAGAAGACCCCTGTGAACTTGAATATAAGTCAAAGTCAGTCACTTTAACAAACATAGTAGTCCTTGATTCCAGCATGCTACTGACTATAAATATCAACATCCTGAGCCTTTTGGTTATTCAATACAAATTGTTAAAATATTTTGAACAAATTTGCTCCTTGTGACCTTGAATATGATTCAAGGTCATATATTTAAACAACTTGGTAGCCCTTCATCTCAACATGCTATTGGCCAAATATCATCACCCAGGACATTTTGGTTATTGAGAAGAAGTTGTTTAAAGTTTTTAACATATTTGACCCCTGTGACCTTGAATATGGGTGAAAGTAATTCATTTGAACCATATTTGTAGCCCTTCATCTCAGCATGCTATTGTCCAAATATCATCACCCTGGACATTTTGGTTATTGAGAAGAAATTGTTTAATGATTTTAACAAATTTGACCCCTGTCACCTTGAATATGGGTGAAGGTCATTTATTTGAACAAACTTTGTAGCCCTTCATCTCAGCATGCTACTGGCCAAATATCATCACCCTGTGCATTTTGGTTATTCAGAAGAAATTGTTTAAAGGTTTTTTTTAAACAATTGACCCCTGTGACCTTGAATTTAATTGAATGTCATTCATTTGAACAAACTTGGTAGCCCTTCACCCAAGCATGCTACTTGTCAAATATCATCACCTTGGGCAGTTTGGTTATTGAGAAGAAGTTGTTTAAAGTTTTTAACAAATTTGACCCCTGTGACCTTGAATATAGGTGAAGGTCATTCATTTGAACAAACTTTGTAGCCCTTCATCTCAGCATGCTATTGGCCAAATATCATCACCCTGGGCATTTTGGTTATTCAGAAGAAGTTGTTTAAAGTTTTTAACATATTTGACCCCTGTGACCTTGAAAATGGGTTTAGGTCATTCATTTTAACAAACTTTGTAGCCCTTCATCTCAGCATGCTAGTCCAAATATCATCACCCTGGACATTTTGGTTATTGAGAAGAAATTGTTTAAAGATTTTAACATATTTGACCCCTGTGACCTTGAATATGGGTGAAGGTCATTCATTTGAGTAAATTTTGTAGCCCCTCATCTCAGCATGCTACTGGCCAAATATCATCACCCTGTGCATTTTGGTTATTCAGAAGAAATTGTTTTAAGGTTTTTTTTAAACAATTGACCCCTGTGACCTTGAATTTAATTGAATGTCATTCATTTGAACAAACTTGGTAGCCCTTCACCCAAGCATGCTACTTGTCAAATATATTCACCTTGGGCAGTTTGGTTATTTAGAAGAAGTTGTTTAAAGTTTTTAAAAAATTTGACCCCTGTGACCTTGAATATAGGTGAAGGTCATTCATTTGAACAAACTTTGTAGCCCTTCATCTCAGCATGCTATTGGCCAAATATCATCACCCTGGGCATTTTGGTTATTCAGAAGAAGTTGTTTAAAGTTTTTAAAAAATTTGCCCCCTGTGACCTTGAATATAGGTGAAGGTCATTCATTTCAACAAACTTTGTAGCCCTTCATCTCAGCATGCTAGTCCAAATATCATCACCCTGGACATTTTGGGTATTCAGAAGAAATTGTTTAAAGATTTTAACATATTTGACCCCTGTGACCTTGAATATGGGTGAAGGTCATTCATTTGAATAAATTTTGTAGCCCTTCACCCAAGCATGCTACTGGCTAAATATCATCTCCTTAGGCAGTTTGGTCATTGAGATGAAGATGTTTAAAGTTTTTAACATATTTGACCCCTGTGACCTTGAAAATAGGTTTAGGTCATTAATTTTAACAAACTTTGTAGCCCTTCATCCCAGTTTGCTTCTGGCCAAATATCAAGCATGGTATGGAAAAAAAAATGGCCAAAGATATTGAGTTGTACAATGCAATAAAAAAATCACAAACGTTTCTCATTTTTATACGCGTGTAGTTTGTCATTGCATATATGCACTTTATGAAAACATTTGAAAAGGGATATTCGTCTCGTGAATACTCTTTTTTACACAAAGGTTTGTCCTATGGTTGAAGAAAGGTGTTAGCCCCGTACAGATGTCACATTCCGGTACTAAATTCAATATATATTTAGTTATATATACTTTATATTTATGCCTATTATCATTGCTGACATTTAATTGTAAATTTATGAAGGGAGAAGGCTGTGATAAATTGTAACAAGAGGCCCAAGAGGGCCTGTATCACTCACCTGAATATTTAAGCAGTCATAGCAAAATATTCTCATTAAATATTATATTGCACTTAAAAAATTTCCCTCGCAAACAGTGTTGGCTCCATCTGTTGAAACTACCAGCAAAATATTATTATAAGATTCTATGCTTTTTTATTTTTCTTCAGAAGTTGCTTGACATATTTTTACCTGTGACCTTGTAAAAGCGGTAAGTTAATGTCATTTTCCTTCTCAAATTGGTTAGCTCTATTCCAAAATGCTACCAGCCAAATCTTATGAATCCATTCCTTTTAGTCCTTGAGAACAAAAATCCTTTAAAATGTTGTTGACCTCTGTGACCTCTAAAGTAGGTTGAGGTCATTTTCATTCGCAAACTTTGGTGAGCTCTATCCAAGGAAGTCACCAGCCAAATATTATAATTTTATGAATTTTAATTCTTCAGAAGAAGTAGTTTGAACCATTTGACATATTTGAACGCTGTGACCTTGAAAGCGAGTCAAGGTTATTTTCATTCGCAAACTTTGTTTGGCTTTTTCCCCAGGAAATAACCAGCCAAATATTAAGGTTCTATACCTTCCAGTTCTTCAGAAGAAGTTGTTACCCAGGGGTAAACGTGACACCCCAGGGTCATAAAATTCACAATTTTGGTAGAGCACCTGAGGACCCTTCCATCTATGAAGAGTGTTTGATTCTACCATATCTGGGTCTTGAGAAGAAGATTTTTGAAATTTCAGTCAATTCAACACTTTTTCGCCCCACCCATCAGCCCCGGGGGGTCAGTCAGGGCTGATATGTGCATACCATCAAACTGCTATCCAATACTGATAATGTTAACCCAAATTGAATTACTTCCAATGACAAGAGGCCCAAGAGGACCTGTATCGCTCACCTGAATTCTCATTAAATATCATATTGCACTAAAAATATTTCCCTCGCAAACTTTGTTGGCTCCATCTGTTGAAACTACCAGCAAAATATTATTACAAGATTCTATGCTTTTTGATTCTTCAGAAGTTGCTTGACATATTTTTCCCTTTGACATTGTAAGTAGGTCAATGTCATTTTCCTTCTCAAATTGGTAAGCTCTATTCCAAAAGCTACCAGCCAAATCTTATGAATCCATTCCTTTAAATTCTTAAGAACAAATCCATTAAAATGTTGTTGACCTCTGTGACCTTGAAAGTAGGTCAAGGTCACTTTCATTCGCAAACTTTGTTGGGCTCTTTCCCAGGAAATAACCAGCCGAATAATAAGGTTCTATAACTTCCAGTTCTTCAGAAGAAGTAATTTGAAGTGTTTGACATATCTGCCTCAGGTGACCTTAAAAGTAGGTCAAGGTCATTTTCATTCTAAAAGTTTGTTGGGCTCTTTCCTAGGAAGCTACAAGCCAAATATAAAGATTCTATACCTTTCAGTTGTTCAGAAGAAGTCATTTGAAGTGTCTGACACATTTGACCCCTGTGACCTTGAAAGAAGGTCAAGGTCATTTTCTTCCTCAAACTTTGTCGGGGTCTCTATCCCAGGAAGCCATCAATCAAATATAAAGATTCTATACCTTTCAGTTCTTCTTCAGAAGTCATTTGAAGCTTTTGACACATTTGACCCCTGTGACCTTGAAAGTAGGTCAAGGTCATTTTCGTTCTCAAACTTTGTAGGGGTCCAACCAACAAAGCTTTCAGCCAAATATCATGACTCTAGGCCTGTCCGTTCTTCAGAAGAAGTTGTTTAAAGGAAACGTTGACGGACGAGGACAGACGGACGGACGACAGACGCCGCACCACGACATAAGCTCACTTGCCCTTCGGGCAGGTGAGCTAAAAATTAAACAATTGTTTGTCCAAAATGTGATTTCCCTATATAAACTATAGTAAAGTTTACCCCCTCCCCAGGGGGAAACGTGAGACCCAAGGGTCATAAAATTCACAATTTTGGTAGAGCACCTAAGACCCTTCCATCTATGAAGAGTGTTTGATTCTACTATATCTAGGTCTTGAGAGGAAGATTTTTGAAATTTCTTTCAATTCGACCCTTTTTGGACACGCCCCTCAGGCCCCTGGGGGCCGGGGACCAAACCGGTATTTTTGTTGACCTTTGGCCATGGAAGGTTTCTGCAAAATTTCATTGAAATTGGTTCAGGGGTTTTGGAGAAGAAGTCGAAAATATAAATCGTTTACGGACGCACGACGTAAGATGGACGACGGACGACGGACGACGACGGACAAAAGGCGACTTTGTCTCAGATGACCTAAAAAGTTGACGTCGAACGGACGCCAGACAGACACCTTCGGGCCAGGTGAGCTAAAATGATTTAGGCTGAAATGTTTTAGCATTTGTTAAACACAGGTGAAAAAAAGAATCTAAAATTAAATGCAAAAAAATAAATTCTTAACATATTTTTAGCAATATAGCCAAATTGATCCCTTTTGGCCCCACCCTTCAGCCCCCTGGGGGGTTAGCCCTACCATTTGTACAATTTTAAATCCCCACTACCTAGGGATGCTTCCAGTCAAATATGGTTGATATCCATAACTTAGTTCCAGAGGAGAAGTCGCTTAAAGTAATGTAGCCAAATAACCCTTTTTGGCCCCCTCCTCCGTCCCCTGGAGGGTCAGCATCACCATTTGTCGATTTTGAATCCCCACTACCTAGGAATGCTTCCAGTCAAATATGGTTGATATATATATCTCTTAATTCCAGAGAAGAAGTCACTAAAAGCTGACAGTGCAAGTTAAAAAGCTTTCAATTAAGATTTTTCTAATTTTTTTTATTTTCAAAATATTGTTTTCTGGTTTGGATATCTTCCCCATCTCTTCTGACTTTCATTTCCATGGAAGTGCTGACATTTCAGTTTGTTCTTGCTTGGTTATGAGTATAGGTCTCGCTGGGTATAAAAAGCGCATTACCTGTCAAACCGGTTATCATTCTACAACTGACCGACTGGTGACTCAATGCACCCTGCACCCTGATTAGCAACCGATATTAACAAGAGGCCCAATGGGCCTGCATCGCTCAACTGGTATTAATCACACACTTGTAATCTTAAAAGTGGACTAAAATACAACTACAGGCAGAATATCAGTGTTTGATTCATAAGAACCTATTAAAAGATATCA
>NW_018406760.1:240225-240548 GCF_002113885.1 Mizuhopecten yessoensis | reverse complement strand
TGACTGTGGTATACTTAGTGGGAGTGTGATTCTGTAGGCTGACTGCGGTACTTACTGGTAGTGTGATTCTTTAGGCTGACTGTGGTACTGACTGGGAGTGTGGGTCTTTATGCTGACTGTGGTATTTACTGGGAGTGTGATTCTGTAGGCTGACTTTGGTACTGACTGGGAGTGTTGGTCTGTAGGCTGACTGTGGTCTTACTGGTAGTATGATTCTGTAGGCTGACTGCGGTCTTACTGGGAGTGTGGGTCTTTATGTAAACTGTGGTACTTACTGGGAGTGTGATTCTGTAGGCTGACTGTGGTCTTACTGGGAGACTGGG
>NW_018406760.1:239482-239638 GCF_002113885.1 Mizuhopecten yessoensis | reverse complement strand
TACTGGGAGTGTGGTTCTGTAGGTTGACTGTGGTACTTACTGGGAATGTGATTCTGTAGGTTGACTGTGGTACTAACTGGGAGTGTGGGTCTGTAGGTTGAGTGTGGTATACTTACTGGGATTGTGGTACTGTTGGCTGTTTGTGGTAGTAACTGT
>NW_018406760.1:237232-237318 GCF_002113885.1 Mizuhopecten yessoensis | reverse complement strand
TTATTGGGAATGTTATTCTGTAGGTTGACTATGGTATACTTACTCTAAGTGTGATTATGTAGGTTGTCTGTGGTATACTAACTGGG
>NW_018406760.1:235833-235955 GCF_002113885.1 Mizuhopecten yessoensis | reverse complement strand
TGTGGTACCTACTGGGAGTGTGGGTCTGTAGGTTGACTGTAGTATTCTTACTGTGAGTGTGATTATATAGGTTGACTGTGGTACTTACTGTGAGTGTGATTATATAGGTTGACTGTGGTACT
>NW_018406760.1:235048-235561 GCF_002113885.1 Mizuhopecten yessoensis | reverse complement strand
GGTATACTTACTGTGAGTGTGGGTCTGTAGGTTGACTGTGGTATATTTAATGGTAGTGTTGGTCCGTAGGCTGACTGTGGTATACTTACTGTGAGTGTGGGTCTGTAGGTTGCCTGTGGTATACTTACTGGGAGTGTGGGTCTGTAGGCTGTCTGTGGTATACTTACTGGGAGTGTGGTTCTGTAGGCTGTCTGTGGTATACTTACTGGGAGTGTGGTTCTGTAGGCTGTCTGTGGTATACTTACTGGGAGGTTGACTGTGGTACTAACTGGGAGGGTGATTCTGTAGGTTGACTGTGGTACTAACTGGGAGTGTTGATCTGTAGGCTGACTGTGGTCTACTTACTGTGAGTGTGGGTCTGTAGGTTGCCTGTGGTATACTTACTGGGAGTGTGGGTCTGTAGGTTGACTGTGGTACTTACTGGGAGTGTGGGTCTTTATGTTGCCTTTGGTACTGGCTGGGAGTGTAGGTCTGTAGGTTTACTGTAGTATACTTATTGGGATTGTGATACTA
>NW_018406760.1:234466-234950 GCF_002113885.1 Mizuhopecten yessoensis | reverse complement strand
GAGTGTAGGTCTGTAGGTTGACTTTAGTATACTTACTGGGAGTGTAGGTCTGTAGGTTGACTTTGGTACTGACTGGGAGTGTAGGTCTGTAGGTTGACTTTGGTACTGACTGGGAGTGTGGGTCTGTAGGTTGACTGTGGTATTTACTGGGAGTGTGATTCTGTAGGTGGAGTGTGATTCTGTAGGCTGACTTTGGTACTGACTGGGAGTGTGGGTCTGTAGGCTGACTGTGGTATACTTACTGGGAGCGTGGGTCTGTAGGCTGACTGTGGTATACTTACTGGGAGCGTGGGTCTGTAGGCTGACTGTGGTATTTACTGGGAGTGTGATTATGTAGGTTTTCTGTGGTATACTTACTGGGAGCGTGGGTCTGTAGGCTGACTGTGGTATACTTAGTGGGAGTGTGATTCTGTAGGCTGACTGTGGTATATACTGGGAGTGTGGTTCTGTAGGCTGTCTGTGGTATACTTACTGGGAGCGTGGA
>NW_018406760.1:234345-234442 GCF_002113885.1 Mizuhopecten yessoensis | reverse complement strand
GGCAGTGTGATTCTGTAGGCTGACTGTGGTATACTTAGTGGGAGTATGATTCTGTAGGCTGACTGTGGTACTTACTAGTAGTGTGATTCTTTAGGCT
>NW_018406760.1:200896-233133 GCF_002113885.1 Mizuhopecten yessoensis | reverse complement strand
ATATGGTACTTACTGGGAGTGTGATTATGAAGGTTGACTGTGATATTAATTGGGAGTGTGAATCTGTAGGTTGACTGTAGTTCCTTAATGGAGTGTGATTCTGTAGGTTGACTGTGGTACTTATTGGGAGTATGATTCTGTAGGTTGACTGTGGTACTTAATGGGAATGTGATTCTGTAGGTTGCCTGTGATATTTACTGGGAGTGTGATTCTGTAGGTTGACTGTGGTATACTTACTGGGAGGTTGACTGTGGTACTAAATGGGAGTGTGATTCTGTAGGTTGACTGTGGTACTAACTGGGAGTGCGATTCTGTAGGTTGACTGTGTAACTTATTGGGAATGTAATTCTGTAGGTTGACTATGGTATACTTAGTGGGAGTGTGATTCTGTAGGCTGACTGTGGTACTTACTGGTAGTGTGATTCTTTAGGCAGACTGTGGTACTTACTGGGAGTGTGGTTCTGTAGGCTGTCTGTGGTATACTTACTGGGAGTGTGGGTCTGTAGGCTGACTGTGGTATACTTACTTGGAGTGTGGGTCTGTAGGTTGACTGTGGTATACTTACTGGGAGGTTGACTGTGGTATTGACTGGGAGTGTGATTCTGTAGGTTGACTGTGTTACTTATTGGGAATGTTATTCTGTAGGTTGACTATGGTATACTTACTCGAAGAGTGATTATGTAGGTTGTCTGTGGTATACTTACTGGGAGGTTGACTGTGGTATTGACTGGGAGTGTGATTCTGTAGGTTGACTGTGGTACTTATTGGGAATGTTATTCTGTAGGTTGACTCTGGTATACTTACTCGAAGTGTGATTATGTAGGTTGTCTGTGGTATACTTACTGGGAGGTTGACTGTGGTATTGACTGGGAGTGTGATTCTGTAGGTTGACATGTTAATCTGTAGGTTGACTATGGTATACTTACACTGGGAGTGTGGGTCTGTAGGTTGACTGTGGTACCTACTGGGAGTGTGGGTCTGTAGGTTGACTGTGGTATACTTACTCGGAGTGTTGGTCTGTAGGCTGACTGTGGTATACTTACTGTGAGTGTGATTATATAGGTTGACTGTGGTATTTACTGGGAGTGTGATCATGTAGGTTGACTGTGGTATACTTACTGGGAGTGTTGTTCTGTAGGCTGACTGTGGTATACTTACTTGGAGTGTGGGTCTGTAGGTTGACTGTGGTATACTTACTGGGAGGTTGACTGTGGTATTGACTGGGAGTGTGATTCTGTAGGTTGACTGTGTTACTTATTGGGAATGTTATTCTGTAGGTTGACTATGGTATACTTACTCGAAGAGTGATTATGTAGGTTGTCTGTGGTATACTTACTGGGAGGTTGACTGTGGTACTAACTTGGAGTGTGATTTTGTAGGTTGACTGTGGTACTTACTGGAAGTGTTATTCTGTAGGTTGACTGTGGTACTAACTGGGAGTGTTGATCTGTAGGCTGACTGTGGTATAATTATTGTGAGTGTGATTATATAGGTTGACTGTGGTATTTACTGAGAGTGTGATTCTGTAGGTTGACTGTGGTACTTACTGGGAGTGTGATTCTGTAGGTTGAATGTGGTACTAACTGTGAGTGTGGGTCTGTAGGTTGACTGTGGTATACTTACTCGGGGTGTTGGTCTGTAGGCTGACTGTGGTATACTTATTCGGAGTGTTGGTCTATAGTCGGGCTGTGGTAGTAACTGTGAGTGTGGGTCTGTAGGTTGACTGTGGTACTTACTGGGAGTGTAGGTCTTTAGGTTGACTTTGGTACTGACTGGGAGTGTGGGTCTGTAGGTTGACTGTGGTACTGACAGGGATTGTGGGTCATTATGTTGACTTTGGTACTGACTGGGAGTGTGATTATGAAGGTTGACTGTGATACTTACTGGGAGTGTGATTCTGTAGGTTGACTATAGTTCCTTAATGGGAGTGTGATTCTGTAGGTTGACTGTGGTACTTAATGGGGGGGGTGATTCTGTAGGTTGACTGTGGGACTTATTGGGAATGTGATACTGTTGGCTGTTTGCGGTACTTACTGGGAGTGTGGTTCTGTAGGCTGTCTGTGGTATACTTACTGGGAGTGTGGGTCTGTAGGTTGACTGTGGTACCTACTGGGAGTGTGGGTCTGTAGGTTGACTGTGGTACCTACTGGGAGTGTGGGTCTGTAGGTTGACTGTGGTACTTACTGGGAGTGTGGGTCTTGAGGTTGACTTTGGTACTGACTGGGAGTGTGATTATGAAGGTTGACTGTGATTCTTACTGGGAGTGTGATTCTGTAGGTTGAATATGGTACTTACTGGGATTGTGATTATGAAGGTTGACTGTGATACTTGTATACTTACTGGGAGGTTGACTGTGGTACTAACTGGGAGTGAGATTATGTAGGTTGACTGTGGTACTAACTGGGAGTGTGATTATGTAGGTTGACTGTGGTACTAACTGGGAGTGTTGGTCTGTAGGATGACTTTGGTACTAACTGGGAGCGTTGGTCTGTAGGCTGACTGTGGTATACTTACTGTGAGTGTGATTATATAGGTTGACTGTGGTATTGACTGGGAGTGTGATTCTGTAGGTTGACATGTTAATCTGTAGGTTGACTATGGTATACTTACTCGAAGTGTGATTATGTAGGTTGTCTGTGGTATACTTACTGGGAGGTTGACTGTGGTATTGACTGGGAGTGTGATTCTGTAGGTTGTCTGTGGTATACTTACTGGGAGGTTGACTGTGGTACTAACTGGGAGTGTGATTATGTAGGTTGACTGTGGTATACTTATTGTGAGTGTGATTATATAGGTTGACTGTGGTATTTACTGAGAGTGTGATTCTGTAGGTTGACTGTGGTACTTACTGGTAGTGTGATTCTTTAGGCTGACTGTGGTACTTACTGGGAGTGTGGTTATGTAGGCTGTCTGTGGTATACTTACTGGGAGTGTGGGTCTGTAGGTTGACTGGTACGAGTGTGATTCTGTAGGTTGACTGTGGTACTTACTGGGATTGTGATACTGTTGGCTGTTTGCGGTACTTACTGGGAGTGTGGTTCTGTAGGCTGTCTGTGGTATACTTACTGTAGTCGGTCTGTGGTAGTAACTGTGAGTGTGGGGCTGTAGGTTGACTGTGGTACTTACTGGTAGCGTGATTCTTTAGGCTGACTGTGGTACTTAATGGGAGTGTGGTTATGTAGGCTGTCTGTGGTATACTTACTGTAGTCGGTCTGTGGTAGTAACTGTGAGTGTGGGGCTGTAGGTTGACTGTGGTATACTTACTCGGAGTGTTGGTCTTGGCTGTTTGTGGTACTTACTGGGAGTATGGTGGTTATGTAGGCTGTCTGTGGTATACTTACTGTAGTCGGTCTGTGGTAGTAACTGTGAGTGTGGGGCTGTAGGTTGACTGTGGTATACTTACTATACTTACTCGAAGTGTGATTATGTAGGTTGTCTGTGGTATACTTACTGGGAGTGTGTGTCTGTAGGCTGACTGTGGTGTACTTACTGGGAGTGTGATTACATAGGTTGAATGTGGTATTTACTGGGAGTGTGATTATGTGGGTTGACTGGGGTATACTTACTGGGAGGGTGCGTCTTTAGGTTGACTGTGGTACTGTGGGTCTGTAGGTTGACTGTAGTATACTTACTGGGAGTGTGATACTGTTGGCTGTTTGTGGTACTTACTGTAGGCTGACTGTGGTATACTTACTGGGAGTGTGATTGTAGGTTGACTGTGGTATACTTAATGGGAGTGTTGGTCAGTAGGCTGACTGTGGTCTACTTACTGGGAGTGTGGGTCTGTAGGCTGACTGTGGTGTACTTACTGGGAGTGTGATTATATAGGTTGAATGTGGTATTTACTGGGAGTGTGATTATGTGGGTTGACTGGGGTATACTTACTGGGAGGGTGCGTCTTTAGGTTGACTGTGGTACTGTGGGTCTGTAGGTTGACTGTAGTATACTTACTGGGAGTGTGGGTCTGTAGGCTGACTGTGGTATAGGGAGTGTTGGTCTGTAGGCTGACTGTGGTATACTTATTCGGATTGTTGGTCTGTAGTCGGTCTGTGGTAGTAACTGTGAGTGTGGGGCTGTAGGTTGACTGTGGTACTTACTGGTAGTGTGATTCTTTAGGTTGACTGTGGTACTTACTGGGAGACTGGGTCTGTAGGCTGACTGTGGTACTTACTGGGAGTGTGTTTATGTAGGCTGTCTGTGGTATACTTACTGTAGTCGGTCTGTGGTAGTAACTGTGAGTATTATGTAGGTTGACTGTGGTATACTTATTGTGAGTGTGATTATTTATGTTGACTGTGGTATTTACTGGGAGTGTGGGTCTTTAGGTTGACTGTGGTACTGACTGGGAGAGTGGGTCTGTAGGTTGACTGTGGTACTTCCTGGGAGTGTGGGTCTTTAGGTTGACTTTGGTACTGACTGTGAGTGTGGGTCTGTAGATTGACTGTGGTATACTTACTGGAAGTGTTAGTCTGTAGGCTGACTGTGGTATACTTATTCGGATTGTTGGTCTGTAGTCGGTCTGTGGTAGTAACTGTGAGTGTGGGTCTGTAGGTTGACTGTGTTAAACTTACTGGGAGTGTTGGTCTGTAGGCTGGTATTGACTGGGAGTGTGATTCTGTAGGTTGTCTGTGGTATACTTACTGGGAGTGTGATTGTAGGTTGACTGTGGTATACTTAATGGGAGTGTTGGTCAGTAGGCTGACTGTGGTCTACTTACTGGGAGTGTGGGTCTGTAGGCGAAGTGTGATTATGTAGGTTGTCTGTGGCATACTTACTGGGAGGTTGACTGTGGTATTGACTGGGAGTGTGATTCTGTAGGTTGTCTGTGGTATACTTACTGGGAGTGTGGGTCTGTAGGCTGACTGTGGTATAGGGAGTGTTGGTCTGTAGGCTGACTGTGGTATACTTATTCGGAGTGTTGGTCTGTAGTCGGCCTGTGGTAGTAACTGTGAGTGTGGGTCTGTAGGTTGACTATGGTATACATACTGGGATTGTGATACTGTTGGCCGTTTGTGGTACTTACTGGGAGTATGGGTCTGTAGGCTGACTTGAGTGTGGGTCTGTAGGTTGACTGTGTTAAACTTACTGGGAGTGTTGGTCTGTAGGTTGACTGTGGTACTTACTGGGAGTGTGATTCTTTAGGCTGACTGTGGTACTTACTGGGAGGGTGGTTATGTAGGCTGTCTGTGGTATACTTACTGTAGTCGGTCTGTGGTAGTAACTGTTAGTGTGGGTCTGTAGGTTGACTGTGGTTTACTTACTGGAAGTGTTAGTCTGTAGGCTGACTGTGGTACACTTACTGGAAGTGTGGGTCTGTAGGTTGACTGTGGTATACTTGGGAGTGTGGGTCTGTAGGTTGACTGTGGTATACTTAATGGGAGACTGGGAGTGTGGGTCTTTAGGTTGACTTTGGTACTGACTGGGAGAGTGGGTCTGTAGGTTGACTGTGGTACTGACAGGGATTGTGGGTCTTTATGTTGACTTTGGTACTGACTGGGAGTGTACGTCTGTAGGTTTACTGTAGTATACTTACTGGGATTGTGATACTGTTGGCTGTTTGCGGTACTTACTGGGAGTGTGGTTCTGTAGGCTGTCTGTGGTATACTTACTGGGAGTGTGGGTCTGTAGGCTGACAGTGGTGTACTTACTGGGAGTGTGATTCTGTAGGTTGAATGTGGTACTAACTGTGAGTGTGGGTCTGTAGGTTGACTGTGGTATTTACTGGGAGTGTGATTCTGTAGGTTGACTGTAGTTCCTTAATGGGAGTGTGATTCTGTAGGTTGACTGTGGTACTTAATGGGGGGGTGATTCTGTAGGTTGTGTAGGTTGCCTGTGATATTTACTGGGAGTGTGATTCTGTAGGTTGTCTGTGGTATTCTTACTGGGAGGTTGACTGTGGTACTAACTGGGAGTGTGATTATGTAGGTAGACTGTGGTACTAACTGGGGGTGTTGGTCTGTAGGATGACATTGGTACTAACTGGGAGTGTTGGTTTGTAGGCTGACTGTGGTATACTAACTCTGAGTGTGATTATATAGGCTGACTGTGGTATTGACTGGGAGTGTGATTCTGTAGGTTGACTGTGGTACTTACTGGGAGGGTTATTCTGTAGGTTGACTGTGGTACTAACTGGGAGGGTTGGTCTGTAGGCTGACTGTGGTATACTTATTGAGAGTGTGATTATTTAGGTTGACTGTGGTATTTACTGGGAGTGTGATTCTCTAGGTTGACTGTGGTACTTACTGGGAGTGTTATTCTGTAGGTTGACTGAGGTACTAACTGGGAGTGTTGGTCTGTAGGCTGACTGTGGTATACTTATTGTGAGTGTGATTATTTAGGTTGACTGTGGTATTTACTGGGAGTGTGATTCTGTAGGTTGACTGTGGTACTTACTGGGAGTGTGATTCTGTAGGTTGACTATGGTACTAACTGGGAGTGTGGGTCTGTAGGTTGACTGTGGTATACTTACTGGCAGTGTGATTATGTAGGTTGACTGTGGTATACTTACTGGGAATGTGGTACTGTAGGTTGACGTGGTACTAACTGTGATTGCTGGTCTTTAGGTTGACTGTGGTATACTTACCTGGATTGTGATACTGTTGGCTGTTTGTGGTACTTACTGGGTGTGTGGGTCTGTAGGCTGACTGTGGTATACTTATTCGGAGTGTGGGTCTTTAGGTTGACTGTGCTACTGACTGGGAGTGTGCATGGGTCTGTAAGTTGACTGTAGTATACTTACTGGGAGTGTGATACTGTTGGCTGTTTGTGGTACTTACTGGGAGTGTGATATGGTACTAACTGTGAGTGGGGGTCTGTAGGGTGAGATGTGGTACTTACTGGGTGTGGGGGTCTGTAGGTTGAATGTGGTACTACTTACTGGGAGTGAGAGTCTGTAGGTTGAGATGTGGTACTTACTGGGTGTGGGGGTCTGTAGGCTGACTGTAGTATTCTTATTCGGAGTGTTGGTCTTTAGGCTGACTGTGGTATACTTATTCGAAGTGTTGGTCTGTAGTCTGACTGTGGTATACTAACTGTGAGTGTAGGTCTGTAGGTTTACTGCTTAATGGGAGTGTGATTCTGTAGGTGGACTTTGGTACTGACTGGGAGTGTGCATGGGTCTGTAAGTTGACTGTAGTATCCTTACTGGGAGTGTGATACTGTCGGCTGTTTGTGGTACTTGCTGGGAGTGTGGGTCTTTGTGTTGACTTTGGTACTGGCTGGGAGTGTAGGTCTTTAGGTTGACTGGGCTACTGACTGGGAGTGTGCAGGGGTCTGTAAGTTGACTGTAGTTTACTTACTGGGAGTGTGGGTATGTAGGTTGAATGTGGTACTAACTGTGAGTGTGGGTCTGTAGGTTGAGATGTGGTACTTACTGGGTGTGTGGGTCTTGAGGTTGACTTTGGTACTGACTGGGTGTGTGGGTCTGTAGGTTGACTGTGGTACTTACAGGGAGTGTGGGTCTTTATGTTGACTTTGGTACTGACTGGGAGTGTATGTCTGTAGGTTTACTGTAGTATACTTACTGGGATTGTGATACTGTTGGCTGTTTGCGGTACTTACTGGGAGTGTGGTTCTGTAGGCTGTCTGTGGTATACTTACTGGGAGTGTGGGTCTGTAGGCTGAATGTGGTGTACTTACTGGGAGTGTGATTCTGTAGGTTAAATATGGTACTAACTGGGAGTGTGATTCTGAAGGTTGACTGTGGTACTAACTGGGAGTGTGATTCTGTAGGTTGACTGTGGTATACTTACTGGGAGTGTGATTCTGTAGGTTGCCTGTGATATTTACTGGGAATGTGATTCTGTAGTTTGTCTGTGGTATGCTTACTGGGAGGTTGACTGTGGTACTAACTGGGAGTGTGATTCTGTAGGTTGACTGTGGTACTTACTGGGAGTGTTATTCTGTAGGTTGACTGTGGTACTTACTGGGAGTTTGATTCTGTAGGTTGAATGTGGTACTAACTGGGAGCGTTGGTCTGTAGGCTGACTGTGGTATACTTACTGGGAGTCTGGGAGTGTTATTCTGTAGGTTGACTGTGGTACTTACTGGGAGTATGAGTCTGTAGATTGTGAGTGTGATTATTTAGGTTGACTGTGGTATTTACTGGGAGTGTGATTCTGTAGGTTGACTGTAGTTCCTTAATGGAGTGTGATTCTGCAGGTTGACTGTGGTACTTACTGGGAGTGTGATTCTGTAGGTTGAATGTGGTACTCACTGGGAGTGTTGGTCTGTAGGCTGACTGTGGTATACTTACTGGGAGTGTGATTATAAAGGTTGACTGTGTTATTTACTGGGAGTGTGATTATGTAGGTTGACTGTGGTATACTTACTGGGAGTGTGGTTCTGTAGGTTGACGGTGGTACTAACTGTGAGTGTGGGTCTTTAGGTTGACTGTGGTATACTTACTGGGATTGTGATACTGTTGGCTGTTTGTGGTTGTTACTGGGAGTATGGGTCTGTAGGCTGACTGTGGTATACTTATTTGGAGTGTTGGTCTGTAGTCGGTCTGTGGTAGTAACTGTGAGTGTGGGTCTGTAGGTTGACTGTGGTATACTTACTGGGAGTGTTGGTCTGTAGGCTGACTTTGGTATACTTACTGGGAGTGTGGGTCTGTAGGTTGAATGTGGTACTAACTGTGAGTGTGGGTCTGTAGGTTGACTGTGGTACTTACTGGGAGTGTGGGTCTTTTGGTTGACTTTGGTACTGACTGTGAGTGTGGGTCTGTAGGTTGACTGTGGTACTTACTGGGAGTGTGGGTCTTTATGTTGACTTTGGTACTGACTGGGAGTGTGAATATGTAGATTGACTGTGGTATACTTACTGGGAGTGTGATTCTGTAGGTTGAATATGGTACTTACTGGGAGTGTGATTATGAAGGTTGACTGTGATACTTACTGGGAGTGTGATTCTGTAGGTTGAATGTGGTACTAACTGTGAGTGTGGGTCTGTAGGTTGACTGCGGTACTTATTGGGAGTGTGGGTCTTTTGGTTGACTTTGGTACTGACTGGGAGTGTGGGTCTGTAGGTTGACTGTGGTACTTACTGGGAGTGTGGGTCTTTATGTTGACTTTGGTACTGACTGGGAGTGTACGTCTGTAGGTTTACTGTTGTATACTTACTGGGATTGTGATACTGTTGGCTGTTTGCGGTACTTACTGGGAGTGTGATTCTGTAGGCTGATGGTACTGACTGGGAGTGTACATCTGTAGGTTTACTGTTGTATACTTACGGGGATTGTGATACTGTTGGCCGTTTGCGGTACTTACTGGCAGTGTGATTATGTAGGTTGACTGTGGTATCCTTACTGGGATTGTGATACTGTTGGCTGGTTGCGGTACTTACTGGGACGGTACTAACTGGGAGTGTTGGTCTGAAGGCTGACTGTGGTATACTAACTGTGAGTGTGGGTCTGAAGGTTGACTGTGGTACTGACGGGGAGTGTAACTGTGGTACTAACTGGGAGCGTTGGTCTGTAGGCTGACTGTGGGACTTATTGGGAATGTGATTCTGTAGGTTGACTATGTAATACTTACTGGGAGTGTGATTCTGAAGGTTGCCTGTGATATTTACTGGGAGTGTGATTCTGTAGGTTGTCTGTGATATTTACTGGGAGTGTGATTCTGTAGGCTGACTGTGGTACTTACGTCTGTAGGCTGACTGTGGTATACTTACTGTGAGTGTGATTATATAGGTTGCCTGTGGTATTGACTGGGAGTGTGATTCTGTAGGTTCACTGTGTACTAACTGTGAGTGTGGGTCTGTAGGTTGACTGTGGTACTTACTGGGAGGGTGATTCTGAAGGTTGCCTGTGATATTTACTGGGAGCGTGATTCTGTAGGTTGTCTGTGGTATTCTTACTGGGAGGTTGACTGTGGTACTAACTGGGAGCGTTGGTCTGTAGGCTGACTGTGGTATACTTACTGTGAGTGTGATTATATAGGTTGACTGTGGTATTGACTGGGAGCGGGATTCTGTAGGTTGACTGTGGTACTTACTGGGAGTGTGATTCTGTAGGTTCACTGTGGTATACTTACTGGGAGTGTGATACTGTTGGCTGTTTGTGGTAGTAACTGTGATTGTGGGTCTGTAGGTTGACTGTAGTATACTTACTGGGAGTGTTGGTATGGAGGCTGACTGTGGTACTGACTGGGAGTGTGATTATGTAGAGTGACTGTGGTTTACTTACTGGGAGTGTGATTCTGTAGGTTGAATGTGGTACTAATGGTGAGTGTGGGTCTGTAGGTTAACTGTGGAACTTACTGGGAGTGTGGGTCTTTAGGTTGACTGTGGTACTGACTGGGAGTGTGGGTCTTTAGTTTGACTGTAGTATACTCACTGGGATTGTGATACTGTTGGCTGTTTGCGGTACTTACTGGGACTGTGGTTCTGTAGGCTGTCTGTGGTATACTTACTGGGAGTGTGGGTCTGTAGGTTGACTGTGGTACTTACTGGGAGACTGGGTCTGTAGGCTGACTGTGGTACTTACTGGGAGTGTGGGTCTTTATGATGACTTTGGTACTGACTGGGAGTGTAGGTCTGTAGGTTGACTAGTATACTTACTGACTTTGTGATACTGTTGGCTGTTTGCGGTACTTACTGGGAGTGTGGTTCAGTAGGCTGTCTGTGGTATACTTACTGGGAGTGTGGGTCTGTAGGCTGACTGTGGTACTTAATAGGAGTGTGATTCTGTAGGTTGACTGTGGTACTTACTGGGATTGTGATACTGTTGGCTGACTGTGGTATACTTACTGGGAGTGTGATTCTGTAGGCTGACTGTGGTATACTTACTGGGAGTGTGGGTTTTTAGGTTGACTGTGGTACTGACTGGGAGTACTGGTAGTGTGATTCTGTAGGCTGACTGTGGTACTTACTGGGATTGTGGGTCTTGATGCTGACTGTGGTATTGACTGGGAGTGTGATTCTGTAGGCTGATTGTGGTATACTTACTGGAAGTGTGATTCTGTAGGCTGACTGTGGTACTTACTGGTAGTGTGATTCTGTAGGCTGACTGTGGTACTTACTGGGAGTGTGGGTCTTTATGCTGACTGTGGTATTTACTGGGAGTGTGATTATGTAGGTTGAGTGTGGTACTTACTGGGAGTGTGGGTCTTTATGTTGACTTTGGTACTGACTGGGAGTGTGGGTCTTTAGGTTTACTGTGGTACTTACTGGGAGTGTGATTCTGTAGGCTGACTGTGGTACTTACTGGGAGTGTGATTCTGTAGGCTGACTGTGGTACCTACTGGGAGTGTGATTATGTAGGTTGACTGTGGTACTGACTGGGAGTGTAGGTCTGTAGGTTTACTGTGGTACATTGTATACTAATTGGGAGTGTGGGTCTGTAGGCTGACTGTGGTCTTACTGGGAGTGTGGGTCTTTAGGTTGACTGTGGTACTTACTGGGAGTGTGGGTCTTTAGATTGACTGTGGTCTTACTGGGAGTGTGATTCTGTAGGCTGACTGTGGTCTTACTGGTAGTTTGATTCTGTAGGCTGACTGTGGTCTTACTGGAAGTGTGGGTCTTTATGTAAACTGTGGTACTTACTGGGAGTGTGATTCTGTAGGCTGACTGTGGTACTTACTGGAAGTGTGATTATGTAGGTTGACTGTGGTACTGACTGGGAGTGTTGGTCTTTAGGTTGACTGTGGTACTGACTCGGAGTGTAGGTCTGTAGGTTGACTTTGGTACTTACTGGGAGTGTGGGTCTTTAGGTTGACTGTGGTACTGACGGGGAGTGTAGGTCTGTAGGTTGACTTGTACTTACTGGGAGTGTGGGTCTGTAGGTTGACTGTAGTATACTTATTGGGAGTGTGGGTCTGTAGGCTGACTGTGGTCTTACTGAAAGTGTGGGTCATTACGTTGACTTGGGGGTAGGGCTGGCTCAAAATTTTCAAAGTATCAAACTGTCAACTCAAGGTTATAATTCAAATCAAGTTATTAACATGTAATATTCAAAGTATCATTTGCCATTATAAACCATAATAAATTACTTCCAATGGAAATTAAACAAATGTTGGTCCAAAATGTGATTTCCCTATATAAACTATAGTAAAGTTTACCCCCTCCCCAGGGGGAAATGCGAGACCCCAGCGTCATGAAATTCACAATTTCGGTAAAGCACCTTCAGACCCTTCCATATATGAAGAGCATTTGATTCTACCATATCTGGGTCTTCAGAAGAAGATTTTTGAAATTTCAGTCAATTCAACCCTTTTTTGCCCCACCCATCAGCCCTTGGGGGTCAGTCAGGGCTCATATGTGCATACTATCAAACTGCTACCTAATACTGATAATGCTAACCCAAACTGAATTACTTCCAATGGAAATTAGACAAATGTTGGTCCAAAATGTGATTTCCCTATATAAACTATAGTAATGTTTACCCTTCCCAGGGGGAAACGCGATACCCCAGGGTCAAGAAATTCATAATTTTGGTAAAGCACTTTAAGACCCTTCCATATATGAATTGACCCTTTTTGGCCCCGCCCCTCAGGCCCCTGGTGGCTTGGGACTAAACCGGCCACTATTTTTGTTGACCTTTGTCCATGGAAGGTCCCTGCAAAATTTCATTGAAAATGGTTCAGGGGTTTTGGAGAAGAAGTCGAAAATGTAAACTGTTTATGGACGGACGACGATGAACGCCGGACGACGACGGACAATAGGCGATCGCAATAGGTCATTTGAGACTTTGTCTCAGGTGACCTAAAAATGTTACATGCCCAGCTAGTGTTTGTCGCCAAATCAGCAGTCATGACCACAGATTACCGATTTTAATAATTTAAGAGAAGGTAAAAATTGTGTCGCCAAAGAATTTCATTCTTTGTTGTTATTTAAACTTCAATCTTATCATATATGACAGACGACTCAAAATAAAACTATTTGAAGGGAGGTAATCCAATATGGCGGACCAGAAACTCAGGAACGATAACCCAATAATGACTTGTTCCTGCGTATAGTGCGCACCCCCTTTTTGACATGACAATATTTACCTAAAAAAGTTTGCACTATACGCGCAAATTTACGGTACTTACTGGGAGTGTGAGTCTGTAGGCTGACTGTGGTACTGACTGGGAGTGTGGGTCTGTAGGTTGACTGTGGTATACTTACTGGGAGTGTGGGTTTTTAGGTTGACTGTGGTACTGACTGGGAGTTTGGGTCTGTAGGTTGACTGTGGTATACTTACTGGGAGTGTGGGTTTTTAGTTTGACTGTGGTACTGATTGGGAGTGTGGGTCTGTAGGTTGACTGTGGTATACTTACTGGGAGTGTGGGTTTGTCGGTTGGCTTTTGTACTTACTGGGAGTTCGAGTTTCTGTAGTTCACAGTCCTTTTCTAGCATACTGTATACATTTTCTGTGATGATCTACAATTTAAGATATATATTATTTAAAAACCAAATTAATTCAGCATGGCATACTAAAGCTTTAGATTAGTTACATATCAAGATTATGGAAAACTATTGTTTCAGGTTTGTACAAAAAGTTGATAAGTATTATGATATGTATTATAAATATCTTGACCCTTGTATGATTATATGTACTTTTGTATCATTACGTCACAACACTTGTGATACACAGTACTAGCATTAATGATCATGCATTTTATAGTTATTTTGCATTGTTGAGATGTAAAGTGGAAATAAGTACATTAATAAAGCATCATATCTTGCCATGTCATCAACAACACTAATTACTACTCAAATAAATTATGCTAGTTTTAAATGAGAAATTATACTTTTGTTAATTTCTCTATATAGATAAAGCATCTGGCCTTACTCCTAGAGCAAAATCCTGAGGCCCAGGGGCATAAAATTCACAACTTTTATGAAAGATTCACCCCTACGCTGCAATAATCCTGCTTGAAACTGTAGCCTAGTTTCCAGCATTTTTTGGTTAATCAAAGTGGGTAATTTTGGCATCACAAGTGATACAAATCCCCTTGCATTCACTCATTGTGACATAATCATGGAAGAGGAAATGAAGTCGCTAGAGCGATGACAAAGTTGTTTCTAAAAATAGTAACAGTGTCCTTGACCTTCAATGTAGAAACCCAAAAGGAGAAGATGTTCAAGGCATTGTCATACCAAACACTTGTATGAGTTTTATGAAATTCCGTTGAAAAATGAAGTCGTTAGAGCGATGACAAAGTTTTTTTGTAAAAATAGTAAGTGACCCTGACCTTCAACATAGAAACCCAAAATGCGAACTTGTTCAAGGTATTGTCATACTAAATGCTTGAATGAAGTATCATGAAACTCCATTGAGGAATGAAGTTGCTAGAGCGATGACAAACAGTGTAACATATATGTACATACGTAGGTATAAGGGCAGAATCCTATCCCCTTGAACTTTCATTGCGAGGGGATCATAAAATTTAGCCATTTTTTCAACTTTGTCCCTAGCGCCCTAGACAGCATGAAAAAAAAACTAGACAGCATGAAAAAAGGGTGACTCGCACATTAAGCTAAACTGGTATTTCAAGAAAACATGATATTAACTGAAAAGCTATATTATGTGACAAAACATTGAGTGGAAAGTATATAGCTGTTCTATCAAACTTCAAACAGTCATATCCTATGATAACAATTCTGACAAAGATTGATTGATTTTTAACTGAAAATCAACAAATCAATTCTGAAAGTGTTATTTCTCTATTTTAACTATAATTGTAGAATTTACTCCCTCTGGAGGGGGTATAATGGATGACTAGTGATTAATAAATTCACAATTATGATAAAGTACCATTACATTAGACCTTTCTTCCATGAAGAGTTTGTTTCAAAGATTTCTCAATCTGAAAAAGTTTTTCACAAATCTAACCAATTTTCCATGTGTGACCTGCAAAACTCTTGTACTCTCACCTTTGGGATTTGCCCTTCTACAATTATTTTTTTTAGCATATACCTTACTTTTAAGCAGAAAACATGAGAAAATTAAGAATGCAAAGTAAATGGTATGACCATGTGCTTATTTCTTTTGCTAAGGTCAATCAAAGATACAAATTTTGTGATACTTTCAAGAAATTTGTCATTTTGATCATTCCCTTAGTGTGTCATATCAGAAATCTATGATTTTTTGCAAAATTCGTAATTTTTCTTCTAACTTATTGAAGTAAAAATTATTTAAATTGTATTTTGATCTCTGAAAAGCAGTTTAAGTTACCCCTACATCTTATTTTAATTTTTAAAATCCTCATTTTTTCACCAGTTTTTGCTAATTGATATAGAAAGTTCTGATGACTAACATTTTGTAATATTCAGTAGGTCGAAAGAAATGCTTCTCTCTTCTTAAAACACCCCAAAAATGATGGGTCTGTGTTCTTCTTTTCTACCATATTAGGCTTTTATCCCATTATGCTATTGGCTAAATATCACCATCTTTGGCCTATTAGTTAAAGTGAAGATGTCGTTTAAAAATAAGAGGCATATTTATACTACAAATTTTTCCAAATATTGTTGCCATCTCTCAGCAACATCCTTACATTATTGAGTCCCATGCTCTGTCCCCATATATATGGGATGGGGGCATGGTTTATACAATATTGAATCATATTGGGCCAAGGATATGCTTTATATCAAATTAAAAAGCTATAGAATAAAAATCCTTACCTATGGCTCTTTGTTATTCAAAATAGCCTGTTACAAGATTTTAACACCGTGACCTTGAAAGTCTAGCAAAGTCATTTAGTTGAAAAACTTGGTTGTCATTTTTCCCAATATCATCACCTTGTGGCTCTTCGCGATCGTTATTGTTGTTAAATATCACAACTTTGTGCCTTTCACTTCTTCAAAAGAAGCTGTATGCAGTTTTTGCCATATTCTACCCCTGTGAGCTTGAAAGAAGGTTGAGGTAATTTTTAATATCAAACTTTGTCAATCTCCATCCATGAAGGTACCAGCGTAATATTATATGATTCTATGCCTTTAGGTTCTTCAGAGGAAGTCGTTTTAAGTGTTTGACATATTTGTCCGATTGAGCTTTTACCTAAATCTGGAACCATCTTTCCAAAGAATAAACTCATTCCATAACAAGAGGCCCAGGGGGCCTGTACGGCTCACCTGGATATGTTTAAAGTACTTGTTATGAGGTAAAGATATAGCACTCCATGGTAGGTACTGTATGTACATATGAAATTTCAGAAAGATCAATCTAGTTTTTCTGGAGATATATAGCCAGAACAAACTTCAGATGTCAAAATTCAATATGGTGGCTTGGTAGCCATCTTGTTTAAATGAATACACCCTTATCTCTTAACAGGCACTACTAGACACTTGATGGAGACAAAATTGGGATAAAATCTGGTAATCCCTATGGTAGAAGGAGGATTTCAAAGGTTTCACCTCTATTTCCCCCATTTGGCCACGCCCCTCTGCTCCCTTGGGGGCTAAACCCACTGTTTTTACGAAATTGAGTGCCCTTGGCCTATTAGGATCATCCAGATCAAATTGGGATGAAATCCCTTCATCCCTATGGTAGAAGAAGAAAGTTTTAAACCTTTTTCCCCTATTCAAACACACCCCTCTGCCCCCAAGGGGCCCACACCCATCATTTATACAAAAATGAGTCCCCTTGGCCTAAGGATATTCCAGACCGAATTGGGATAAAATCTCTTAATTTCTACAGTAGAAGAAGGATTTTAAAGGGTTACCTCTATTTCCCATATTCAGACCCATCCTTCTTCCCCCATTGGGGCCATACCCACTGTTTATATCAAATTGAGTCCCATAAGACCAAGGAGGCTTCAGAGGAAATTCAGATAAAATCCCTTTATCCCCACGGTAGAATAAGGATTTTAAAGTTTTACCTCNAAGGGGGGGAAGGGGGGAGGGCAACCCACCATTTATACAAAATACCAAATTGGGATGAAATACCTTTATCCCTATGGTAGAAAAAAGATTTTAAAGGTTTACCTCTATTTCCCCTATTCGACCCCACCACTCTGCCCCAAGAAGGTGTCACTATTATTAACGTTAATATAAAATTGAGTCCCCTTGGCCTAAGGATGCTCAAAACCATATTGGGATGAAATCCCTTTATCCTTATGGTAGAATAAGGATTTTAAAGGTTTACTTTTATTTCCCCTTTTCAGCCCCGCTCCTCTGTCCCCAGGGGAGCCACACCCAATTTATACAAAATTGAGTCCCCTTGGGCCAACGATGCTCCAGACCAAATTGGGATAAAATACCTTTATCCCTATGGTAGGAAAAGGATTTTAAAGGTTTACCTCTATTTCCCCTATTGGGCCCTACCACTCTGCCCCAAGAAGGTGTCACCATTAAAATTAATATAAAATTGAGTCCCCTTGGCCTAAGGATGCTCAAAACCATATTGGGATGAAATCTCTTTATTCCTATGGTAGAAGAAGGATTTTAAAGGTTTACTTCTATTTCCCCTTTTCGGCCCCGCTCCTCTGCCCCCAGGGGGGCCACACCCAATTTATACAATATTGAGTACCCTTGGGCCAAAGATTCTCCAGACCAAATTGGGATAAAATACCTTTATCCCTATGGTAAGAGAAGGATTTTAAAGGTTTATCTCTATTTCCCCTACTGGGCCCCACCCCTCTGACCCCAGGGGGGCCACACTCACCGTTTATACAAAATTGAGTCCCCTTGGCCCAAGGATGCCCCAGACTAAATTAGGATAAAATTCCTTAATCCCTACGGTAGAAGACGGAATTTAAAGGTTACCTCTATTTCCTATATTCTGCCAGATCTCTCTGCCCCAAAAGGGGCCACCATTTATATAAAGTGAGGTGCCCTTATCCTAAGGATGGCCAGACCAAATTGGGATAAAATACCTTTATCCCTATGGTAGGAGAAGGATTTTAAAGGTTTATCGCTATTTCCCCTACTGGGCCCCACCCCTCTGACCCCAGGGGGGCCACACCCACCGTTTATACAAAGTTGAGTCCCCTTGGCTCAAGGATGCTCCAGACTAAATTAGAATAAAATTCCTTAATCCCTACGGTAGAAGAAGGAATTTAAAGGTTACCTCTATTTCCCATATTCTGCCTGATCTCTCTGCCCCAAAAGGGGCCACCATTTATATAAAGTGAGGTGCCCTTATCCTAAGGATGGCCAGACCAAATTGGGATAAAATACCTTTATCCCTATGGTAGGAGAAGGATTTTAAAGGTTTATCGCTATTTCCCCTACTGGGCCCCACCCCTCTGACCCCAGGGGGGCCACACCCACCGTTTATACAAAGTTGAGTCCCCTTGGCTCAAGGATGCTCCAGACTAAATTAGAATAAAATTCCTTAATCCCTACGGTAGAAGACGGAATTTAAAGGTTACCTCTATTTCCCATATTCTGCCTGATCTCTCTGCCCTAAAAGGGGCCACCATTTATATAAAGTGAGGTGCCCTTACCCTAAGGATGCTCCAGATCAAATTGGAATAAAATACCTTTATCCCTATGGTAGGAAAAGGATTTTAAACGGATGCTGCGGTATATACTAGGTGAGCTTAAAATATTGCAGGAATTAACTGGTATGGACATTTTTCATGTTAGGAAAAGTTCCATGGATTTTTTTCAAGATCAAAGAAAATGTCCATGCAGTTTGTCAATAATCATGGAAATTTTCCACAAACTTCACGAGTAATCTCCACAATATTTGAACGTAAAAAGAAGAACAAAATATACAGTTTGTTGATAACAATGTATTCTGTTTTTTCGTTGTTATTACTGTGGAGATTTCACCAGACTCTTCAGCTTCTGGATGACAACTGGGGTCACATCTTAGAATTTTTGCTGGAATATACCTGTGAAAATTAAATGTCGCAATAAATAACATGTACAATAAATGGTCGGTATCCAAATGATTACATCATCAATCACACTCATATACATTGTATGATTACTAGCTAGTTTAATTACATATAGGAAGAAAAATGTTATGAATGGAACATATTTTCTGCCTGATATATATTTCGTGGCATAAGAGTTTCTGAAAGAAAAAAGAACAATCAACATTTACAACTCAATCATGGAATGATGAAGAAAGGGAAAGAGACCAGACTTTAAGCATTATATTTTAACACTGAACATCCGTTCAGACAAGGAAAAAAGATATAGTTACTCGAATGTAAACATTTTTTCGCAATGTTTGCGAAAAAATGTGTTTTAACATTTGAAAGGAAAAAGTTTGCAGGGGAAAAAATTAATTTGTTCTTTTAAGAATTAATGAAAGTGATACAGAAAAGAAATATATTAAACAATTGATATTAAATTTATCAAAAACATCATCCTTAGAGAGTATGTTCTGGGCGTGATCGTTTAGAAGCTTTGCAATACTTCAAACTCTTTCAAAAGCGCATCAGCTCAAGATTAGGTCCTGTTTACCAAATGGCGACTGGAAGTAGCAAGGCGGATTAGATTGAAACTTCAATTGTGTATATTTCGGCAAGTAAGCATTGTTCAGAAAGCCCGTGTGGTCAGATCATCAAATTTAGTCAGATCAGTCGTTGTTTAGTCCCTATGGTCATTCACATAAAAATTAGGATTATTATATAAACTTATTGTAATTATTCAGTCATGGAGTGTTGATTTGGGCACAGAAAATTGCTTGGCAGTGGTCCTAACAGGAAATCTGGAATGGAAGGCATCTAAAGCATCTTGCATCTGGTTATTAAGACATTTGACCCCTGTAACCTTGAATACAAGTGAAGGTCATTCATTTGAACAAATGTGGTAGCCCTTCATACCAGCATGCTACTGGTCAAATATCATCAACCTGGACATTTTGGTTATTTAGAAGAAGTTGTTTAAAGTTTTTAACATATTTGACCCCTGTGACCTTGAAAATTGGTGAAGGTCATTTATTTGAACAAACTTGGTAGCCTTTCATCCCAGTTTGCTTCTCGCCATATATCATCACCCTAAGCCTTTTGGTTATTAAGAAGAAGTTGTTTAAACTAAAATATTGATGCCAGACGACGGATGCCGAACCATGGCACAAGTCCGATCACTTGGCCTTTCGGGCCAGGTGAGCTAAAAACATTCATTCTTTACAGAAAAATATCAAGGAACAAAAACAAATTGACTCGCATACATACCATAAAGTTACTGTATCTTGAAGCCTTGAGAACACTGTCACCTTGAATTTCCAACCTTGAAGCACTCCAAGACACATGACTTTTAAATTCAGGAATTTCACAACAAATTACTTTCAATGTTAGGATTGACATGTTACTATAAATAATGTCACAATTTTCTGGAAAAAGTCTTTACTGCATTTTTATCAGAGGGGTTAAGGTAATAGGATTGTGTTGCCATTTCTCAGTAGAATTTATTCAAATTTTGTTGATATATTGCTTTGAAGTAAAGAAAATTTTCTGCCACAAAAAAATATAGGTTGTCAGAATTTTAAGGATTTTAAAAGGAAATTTATGTAAAAAGGAGTGAATTTTGAAAAAAAAATTGAAACACACAATTGTTTGCAAAATAATGTCAATAAAAATGATACTAACATAGATTAGTATTGCATTAATGTATATCAATTTCATAAATGCTGAAATTGTGTAAAATGAATTATCTATAAACGATTAAAGATTGACATTTTATAATAAAACCATATACACATAGTAATTGCATGCAAGAGTTATCGTTCTTGAAAAACTTCACAGTAGTGAATTAGGTAGCTGGTTTCTGAAGTACAGAAAAATGGACATATGTGACTCATTGCTTAAAAAACAACTGAATTTATGCCTGGATTGCTTTGCAATACTTTAATATTGAAAGAACACACTGTTCTGTCAATAATAAGCATACAATATTCATCACTTTGATATTAAACATTAGATTATGCGGAAATTGTGATACTGTCTCCCTACATTGGATTTTCAACTAGGGATGTACTTCCTATTTCCGTTTAGCAATACACTCCTATCACTTTAAGAAGCTTTATTAGTGAGGTGTTCGGTATTCATGCTGTCCAGTATCATCTGGATTTTCTAAAGGTACCTTGATTTTTTAATACATTTTTCAGATACATGTTTGCTTTTGAAATTGATCATAGTTTGTTAGATTTAATAAAAATTACTGTTATACTAGATAAAAACAAGATTTCAAAATTATTTAAACCTCAGAAGAGCAGATCCTCAAGGTGCAATTATAAATTCTAACAACATTTATGTTAGTTTAGAATACAACCAAGGACAATTTTTGGGAATATCAAGGTAAAACACTTCAGTGCTTTGAGGTATACCAACCTTACAATCTAAATACAAGAAACCCAATGGGCCTGCATCGCTCACCTGGTATTAATCTCACACTTGTAATCTTAAAAGTGGACTAAAATACAGCTACAGGCAGAATATCAGTGTTTGATTCATAAGAACCTATTAAAAGATTTAAACAAATGACGCCTGTGACCTTGAATGACGAACAAGGACATTAGGTTGAAAGAGGGTCAATGTCATTTATTTGAACAAATTGGTAGCCCTTCATCCCAGCATGCTACAAGCCCAATATCAGTACCCTGGGCCTTTTGGTTATTGAGAAGAAGTCATTTGAAGATTTTAAGACATCTGACCTCTGTCACCTTGAAAGACGGTCAAAGTCATTTATTTGAACAAATTTGGTAGCTCTTCATCTCAGCATGCTACAGGCCCGATATCAGTACCCTGGGCCGATTGGTTATCAAGAAGTTGTTTGAAAATTTTAACATATTTGACTCCTGTGACCTTGAAAGTGTGTCAAGGTCATTCATTTGAACAAACTTGGTAGCCCTTCATCCCAGCATGCTACAGGCCCAATATCAGTACCCTGGGCATTTTGGTTATTGAGAAGAAGTTGTTTGATGATTTTAACATATTTGACCCCTGTGACCTTGAAAGTGGGTCAAGGTCATTCATTTGAACAAACTTGGTAGACCTTCATCCCAGAAGGCTACAGGCCCAAAATCAGTACTCTGGGTCTTTTTGTTTTTGATAAGAAGTTGTTTGAAAATTTTAAGACATTCGACCCCAGGTCAAGTGGGTCAAGTTCATTGCTTTGAACAAACTTGGTAGCCCTTCATATCAGCATGCTACTGGCCAAATATCATCAGCCTGGGCCTCTTGGTTATTCAGAAGAAGTTATTAAAATTAAATATTGACACCGGACGACGTACGGACGAGGGACGGACAAGGGACGGACGACAGACGGACGGACAACAGACGCCGCACCACGGCATAAGCTCACTTGGCCCTTTGGGCCAGGTGAGCTAAAAATGGAGAATTTTCCTTCCATGCAGACAAGTGAACTATACTGACCTCTCCTATTGCCTCATAGTGTTTCTGGTTATACTCCAGATCATCTTCCCTAACCTGGAACTGGTATGCTTCCTTAGTCTCCAGGTGGCGCAACTGTCCCTCTGTGGAACATAGAACAATCTACTCTGTAGGAACACATGCACAGTAAATAGGTAGTGGAGAAAACAGAACAAACATGGATATCACAAGCTGAAACAGAGTTTGACCTTATATATAACATGGTAGCCCTTTATCCCAGAAAATTACTGGCTAAATATCACCACCCTAGTCTTTAGGTTATTCTGGAAAGGTTGTTTCAAGTTTTAAACATATTTGACCCCTGTGACCTTGAATAAAAGTCAAGGTCATTCATTTTAACAACTTGGTAGCCATTGGCATGCTACTGGCCAAATATCATCACCCTGGGTCTTTTGGTTATTCAGAAGAAGTTGTTAAATTTGGAATAAGATTTGTCAGTTTGCAATGAATAACAAGAGGCCCAGAGGGCCTGTATCGCTCACCTGGATATCTAAGCAATCATGGCAAAATATTCTCCAAGTGAGATCCAAGGGAATATGCCAGACCCCAAGGCCAATCTTTGTAGCATATCTGTATTAGATTTTTCGTGCCCAGCAATTTAATGTATGGTTATGGGGTGGGGATCTCAACAGTTTCCAAGCTGTGACTCAGAAACTAGGTCCCTAGGGGTTTGGTCAGACCCAAGGGTCTATTCTAATATCATGACTGCATTTGTCTCTTTATGCCCAGCATTTGTATATATAGTTTTGGGGTGGGGATCTTAACCGTTTCAAAGTTATGACCCAGGGACTATGTCTCCAAGGGTGGGGCCAGACCCTCGGGCCATCCTGGAAGCAAATGTGCATTCTTCTCTTTATACTCAGCAATTGTATATATGGTTATATGGTGGGGATCTCAACCATCTTTAAGGTATAAACTGTAAACCATTGGTACAATTTTGAATCCCCACCACCTAGGGATGCTTCCGACCAAATATGATTGATGTCCATGGCATAGTTCTACAGAAGAAGTCATTTATAGCAATATAGCCAAATTGTCCTCTTTTGGCCCGCCCCTCAGCCCCCTGGGGGGTCAGCCCCACCAATTGTACAATTTTGAATCACCACCACCTAGGGATGCTTCTAGTCAAATATGGTTGATATCCATCATTTAGTTCCAGAGAAGAAGTCGCATCAAGCAGCAAAGCCAAATAACACTTTTTCGCCCCGCCCCTCAGCCTCCTGGGGGGTCAGCCCCACCTTTTGTACAATTTTGAATCCCTGACTCCCATGAATGCTTTTGATCAAATATGATTGATATCCAGTGCATAGTTCTACAGAAGAAGTCGTTTGTAGCATAATAGCCAGATTGCCCCCTATTGGCCCCGCCCCTCAGCCCCCTGGGGGGTCAGCCGCACCACTTGTACAATTTTGAATCCCTTCCTCCCATGAATGCTTTTGATCAAATATGATCGATATCCAGTGGAAGTCATTTGTAGCAATATAGTCAAATTGCCCCCTTTTGGCCCGCCCTTCAGCCCCCTAGGGAGTCAGCCCCACCATTTGTACAATTTTGAATCTCCACCACCTAAGAATGCTTCTAGTCAAATATGGTTGATATCCATCACTTAGTTCCAGAGAAGAAGTTGCATAAAACAGAATAGCCAAATAACCCTTTTTGGCCCCACCCCTCAGCCCCCTGTGGGGTCAGCCACACCTTTTGTACAATTTTGAATCCCTGCCTCCCATGAATGCTTTTGATCAAATATGATTGATATCCAGTGCATAGTTCTACAGTCGTTTGTAGCAATATAGCCAAATTGCCCCATTTTGGCCCCACCCCTCAGCCCCCTTGGGGGTCAGCCCCACCATTTGTACAATTTTGAATCCCAACTACCTAGGAATGCTTCCAGTCAAATATGGTTGATATCCATTTCTTAGTTCCAGAGAAGAAGTTGCTTAAAGCAATATAGCCAAATTGACCCTGTCCCTCAGTCCCCTGGTGGGTCAGCCCCACCATTTGTACAATTTTGAATCCCCACCACCTAGGGATGCTTCCAATCAAATTTAGTTGAATTCCAATCAGTGGTTAAGAAGAAGAAGTTGTTTAAAAAAAAGTGTTGACGTATGGATGGACGACAGACGACGGAGGCCACGGTATGGCATAAGCTCACCATGGTCCTTCGGACCCGGTGAGCTAATAAAGGCTAAGTTTGTTTTGAACACAAACAGGAATTTTGCAATATAATGAAAAGATTTTATCATATTTGACCCCAGTGACCTTGAATGATGGTCAAAACAAACATGGTTACCCTATTTCACAGCATGCTACTGGACAAATACCATCACCCTTGGCAGTTTGGTTAAGCAAAAGAAGTGACCTTGAGAAAACGCCTGTTTCAGATGTTAAGCACAGAGTGCAAATGACCAGTGTCTCGACTATAATCCACTCAGTATTAGAGCGCAATTGGGCAAAATGTCTCCATGATTTTTGTCAGCTGACTATACTGATATGGCACACTGTTTTCAGTGGATTTGAGACTTGACAAAGGGCACTTGCACTCTTTGCTTGACAAAAGAAACAGACGTTTTTAAAAGCTTGCAAATCAGTTTTCAATTCCTCTAAGTTGTTAAAAGTTTGAAAATATTTGACCACTTGGACCTTAAACATAAGCCAAGTTCACTCCTTTGAACAAAATAGTCCTTCATCCCTGTATGCTACTGACCAAATATCATCACCCTGGGTCTTTTGGATGTTCAAAATAAGAAATTGAAGTTTTTAAAAAATTTGACCCCAATGACTTTGAAAATGCGTCAAGGTCATTCATTTGTACAAACTTAATAGCCCTTCATCATAGCATGCTATAGACTAATTATCATCACCCCAGTCTCGGTATAAACCAAGAGCAGAAGGGGAAAGAATATGCTAGCCATTAGCACAAACACACACACACACCTTATTAAAACCAATACAAAGTGTGGGGGGGGGAATCATCCAGGCTAAGTGGGAAAGTTTCCCTCGGGAAGAATCAGCTAGGAGAGTTTTGTGTTACCCTTGTGGATCTCATAACCATGTATACTTACCATCATTGAAGCCATACCCAAAATCAGCTAAGGTGTCAGGGAATTCATACTCTGCAAAAATAAACAAGATACACTTTACAGTCACCTGATTTGTAATATTGTAATATTACCCCAATATCAGGGTTGGATCATGATCTTAATTCTTTCTCATACCATCTATTTGCTATCTCATCATAATTAACCCCCTCCACCCCCCACCCAAGTTTAATTTTTTTTTTTTAATGAAAATGGACAAAATATTCTCAAAAGTGTTATTTCCCTTAAAAGTTAAATGTACCGCCTTAGTTCCCATGGGAGTATGGATGACAGAAGGATACCATCACTGTACCCAAATCGGGACACTTGTGGGAAAACGGACTAAGAAACTGTCATTCAATGCAAAGAAGTAATTTTATGTATACAGTTTTCATTTGATAATACTTTTCATGACAATAAAACTGTATGAAGCTGTATTGGCTGCTGATTATCGTTACATGAACAATTTAAAGGTAAGAATAATTACCAAAACAAGACTTTCCTGATTTACGTACCGTGCAACACCATTTATTTGGATATCATTTTCAAAAGTCTATTTTATCAAAACTAATGCTAGTTTGAAGAAGAAATTTTATCAGAACCCTCGTTGACTCTCAAATATTTCAACTATGCATATTTTCTGCCGATATTGATCGTTTATCCCCAAATATTTACATTTGGTGTGGCAAAGCCCTTCTATATTACTACTAAAGTACTGCCAATAGCAGCTTCATCTTATGAGACTATAACTGAAGTTGGTCTTTGCACCTCCGAGTGACTTAACAGTGTCACTACCGAACTTATCGGTATCTTCTGCTTTGATCCTTAACACCAGCTGCCTGTGTCAAGTGTCTGTGAGATCAACAAACAATGTTACGCATGGATTTTTCACCAATTCAACATTCTCCGGTTGCACGATCAACATCAACAACATGCCGGACCGCAAATATAACTCTGACCTGATTACTGCGAGCTTCCGTTGAGTGGGTGCGCCAGATATAGGTCGCAATAAAATCGGAAAATGTTTTACGACACTTGATTAGTTACTTACAAAATGTCATTTGTTATTATTTATGAATCGAGAATATGATATATATATAAATCAAAATCAAATGAATTATTTACGAAAGTTGCGGAGTCTTTTCAATTTTGTATGGGAAATAGCGCATGACGTCAGCTGTTATCTTTGTGCCGTTCTAGATACTGACCTGACCTGACGGTAATAAGCGGGAAATTTGAAATTTGGAAAAGACATATTATTTTTGTGTATTTCTCATTATAGAAATATAAATATAAGCAATAAACTGCATAGATGTGGCAGACCAACTGGTATAACTGCCACATGTGTCACAGACAAACTTATCATGGTGCGCTAGCGCGCACCATTCAGATTGTCTGTAACACATGTGGCAGTTATACCAGTTGGTCTGCCACATCTATGCAGTTTATTGCTTAAATAAATTTCAGGGTATAGTAACACCGGTTCAAGGGCATACGAAACTCTGATGGTATTTTGTGTTCTTTTTAAGGAACCAAGTGCCTGAAATATCAAATTGTGATAGAAATGAAAAATGGATAGTATCTTTTTATGAAAAATGAACAAACATTTTTGGATTGGTAGTATGGTATAAAGAACATCGATATTTATCTAAAAAGTGTCCCGATTTCGGAACAGTGAGGTTAATGAAATTTATATTTTAAATCAAGCACTTGAAGACCTGTCCATCCATGATGAGTAATTAATTGTCCATATTTTTAACCATGAAAATAGAAACTGAAATAACCCCCTCCGATTTACCAATAAATTCATCAGAATCCAGTCATATTTTACTAAGTTATTGTAGAAATTATCAACCAATCAGATAGCAGTATGCTAATAAACTATGAGTAGATTTTGCTCAACAATGAACTTAGACTCAGTCTTTGTATGTTGTACAAACTTACCAAGATGAACAAGTGGCCCAATGGGCCTACATTGTTCACCTGGTACAAATCTTGAACTTGTAACCTTAAAATAAAGCTACAGGCAAAGTATCAGTATCTATGACTCTGGGTAATTCAAAAGAACCTGTTAAAGCGTTTAAGCACTTTAAACCCTATGACCTTAGAAGTCAAACTAGTCCGTTAACCTTTATAGTCCTTCATCCCAGCATGCAACTTGCCAAATCCAGGTCAATTGTTTATTAATATGAGGTAAATTCAAAGTATATACACACATGACCATGTGTAACCTTGAAAGTGGGCCAAGTTCATTAATTTGAATAAACTAGAACACTGACAGGTCAGTAAGGGCCCCGTCTTGTGGCAATATATCCCCCATAATTATCAAGAAGCAATCTGCGCATATAGCTAAGCTTGACGTTTGACATTTGGACTTCAAAAAGAATCGCAAGGAAGAAAAATATACATTTTACATGTACTATGATGTGAGTCTTGTTTCCTTCCACCTCCATATTTGCTGGGCTAACAGAAATGTAAATGCCGATGCAATACTCATTTGTTTGCTTTGATTTGTTTTATTTCACCTTAAATACCTCCCCCATCAAGAGCCAGGGTCAAAGTCAGAGATCCACTTTGTCTTTGACCTTTGGACCCAAATGACCTTGAACTTTAACCCAGTGAACCTGATCTTTGGTCAGTTGGCTTATTCTTTTAATTCCGACCAACTTTGCTTCATAATATGATAACAAAATATTCATAAGGAAAAAGATACAAAATTTGACCTCGACATTGACCCATTGATCTTGACCTTTGGTCAGTTGATTCTTTGTTTAATTCTGACCTACTTTGCTTCATAATGTCATTAAATGCTCATTAGTGAAAAGCTACAAAATTTGACCTTGACCTTTAACCCGGTGACCTTGACCTCTGACCCAATTATCTTGACCTTTGGTCAGTTGACTCCTTGTTTAATTCTGATCAACTTTGCTTCATCATGTCATAACAAAATGTTCATCAGTGAAAAGATGCAAAATTTGACCTGGACCTTTTAACATAATGACCTTGACCTTTGACCTTGACTTTTAACCTCAGTGTGTATTTTTGTGAACTGAAAATCTTGACCAAGTTTCATGTAAATCAGTCAATAAACACCAAAGTTATCAGCCAGGAACAAAATTTGTGGATGGACAAACAAACAGACAGACAGAGTGATTACGATACAGGGCCCTAATTAACATCTAAGCATGTTACTGGTCTACTGTTACCTAGAAAAGAAGTCGTGTAAACTGTGAAATAGATCCTCATTTGAATGAATTATAAATTATTCAAAATTCCTGACATGCAGCCTGGTAGAGTAATTTCAAAACGAACAGAATCAATGTAACAAAGAAACCAGGCAAAATGGTAGTTTCAATTTGCAATTTCACAAACACATAACAACGTACACACATAAATTAAAACAAAGAAAATTATAGCTATCAAAACCTATTGCTGGATTTGATGTAATGGGATGCACATGTCTAAAAATGTTCATATTGTTTTCTACCGAAAGTTGACTATTATCAAACAAAAATAGTTCTAAATCTAAATCTAAATCAACATTCAAATTTTGGAGCAGGATGTGTCTTTTGTTGTTAAAAAGTAAGCACTCACAAAAAAAGTGAAAGGTATTTTCACAGGGATGACCACAATAACAAACTGGACTATCAACAAGATTTATTCTATAAAGATCATATTTCAAGTGGACAGTAAAATTAAAAAATTTGCCATTACATTCTAATTGTAAATCTTCATCAATTTCAACCAAGTTTGAAACAAAAATTACCTCAGTTTTTTCTGGATTGAATATTAATAACCAAGTTTGGGACCATGCATTCAGAGACTCAAGATCTCTATTCATAACAGTTTTGATTTCTTGACATGAAGAGGATGATTTTAACAAAGAAGAATTGTCTGCAAAAAGATGAGAGGTTGATTCAAAAACATCAGCAATACCATTTATATATATAAGAAACAAAAGAGGTCCAAGAATCGAACCCTGAGGAACACCTACTTCAATGAAACCTAAGTGAGAGCAAGAATTATTCAAAAAGACTCTCTGGTGCCTCTGAAATAGGTTATTTCCCAACCATTGATACAATTCCCCTGAAATTCCATAAGAGTTAAAATTAATCGTCAAACCCTTATGCAAAACCCGATCAAAAGCCTTAGAAATATTGCAGAATGCCATACATACATATTTTTTTTCCTCTAGAGCAATACAGATGTTATGATAAATTTTAATGAGCTGATATACAGTAGAAATGACCAAGAAACCAGACTAGTCTTTTAAACAAGAGGCCCAGAGGGCCTGTATCGCTCACCTGGATATCTAAGCAATCATGGCAAAATATTCTCCAAATGAGATCCAAATGAATATGACAGACCCAAAGGCCAATTCTTGTAGCATATCTGTATTAGAGTTTTCATGCCAGCAATTTTATGTATGGTTATGGGGTGGGGATCTTAACTGTTTTCAAGCTCTGACTCAGAAACTAGGTCCCTAGGGTTGTGGCCAGACCCCAGGATCAATTCTAATATTATGACTGCATTGGTCTCTCTTTGCCCAGAATTTGTATATATTGTTTTGGGGTGGGGATCTCAACCGTTTCAAAGTTATGACCCGTGGGTTAAGTCTGCAAGGGTGGGGCAGACCCTGGGGTCAATTCTAATATCATGACTGCATTCGTCTCTTTATGCCCAACAAGGTTACCGCGAGCGGTATATAATACGCCCGTCACACATTGAATGAGCAGTTGTTTGTATGATTGAAATATATGAAGTATTTGTGAGTAATTGATATTAAAAGAGAAATCATTCAACATAACTGGTAGATCAATGAGTGCAATACAACATCATGGAACGCATGCATCGCATTAATGAAACCAAGGGTAATAACTCCAGTAATTACGGTCGGATAATGGCGGTTATCGAACTTGTCCGTGGTTTCATGGTAATTAACCTTGTTGTGAAGTTTGAAGTTAATCCGTTAATAATTACTCGAGATATCGAGCGGACACTGTTTCAGCAAGTCCATAAAGGGGCATTACTCCACAAATTATGGTCGGCTAATGGCGGTTATTAAACTTGTCTGAGCTTTCATGGTAATTAACCTTGTTGTGAAGTTTGAAGTTAATCCGTTAATAATAACTTGAGATATCGAGCGGACACTGTTTCGGCAAGTCCATAAAGGGGCATAACTCCACAAATTATGGTCGGATGATGGCGGTTATCGAACTTGTCCGAGGTTTCATGGTAATTAACTTTGTTGTGAAGTTTGAAGTTAATCCTTTAATAGTTACTCGAGATATCGAGCGGACACTGTTTCGACAAGTCCATAAAGGAACATAACTCCACAAATTATGGTCGGATAATGGCGGTTATCAAATTTATTCGAGGTTTCATGGTAATTAAACTTGTTGTGAAGTTTGAAGTTAATCCGTTAATAGTTACTCGAGATATCGAGCGGACACTGTTTTGACAAGTCCATAAAGGAGCATATCTCCACAAATTATGGTCGGATGATGGCCGTTATCGACCTTGTCCAAGCTTTCATGGTAATTAACCTTGCTGTGAAGTTTGAAATTAATCCGTTAATAATTACTCGAGATATCGAGCGGACACTGTTTCGGCAAGTCAATAAAGGGGCATAACTCCACAAATTATGGTCGGATAATGGCGGTTATCGAACTTGTCCGAGCTTTCATGGTAATTAACCTTGTTGTGAAGTTTGAAGTTAATCCGTTAATAATTACTCGAGATATCGAGCGGACATTGTTCGCATGCCCGCCCGCCCGCGTGATAACATAATACGTCCCCGTCTTCGACGGGCGTATAAAAATTGTATATATAGTTTTGGGGTGGGGATCTTAACCATTTCGAAGTTATGACCCAGGGGTTAAGTCTCCAAGGGTGGAGGGAGTCCCCAAGGCCATCCTAGAAGCATATGTGCATTCATCTCTTTATACTCAGCAATTGTATATATGGTTATAGGGTGGGGATCTCAACTGTTTCCAAGCTATGACTAAGAAACTAGGTCCCTAGGGGTTTGGTCAGACCCAAGGGTCTATTCTAATATCATGACTGCATTCGTCTCTTTATGTCCAGCATTTGTAAATATAGTTTTGGGGTGAGGATCTCAACCGTTTTAAAGTTATGGCCCAGGACCTATGTCTCCGAGGGTAGGGCCAGACCCTAGGGCCATCGGGAAGCAAATGTGCATTCTTAGCTCTTTATACTCAGCAATTGTATATACGATTATATGGTGGGGATCTCAACCATTTCCTAAAAAACTTGTTTTGGCCCCACCCCTTAGCCCAGGGGGTCAGCCCCAACATTTGTACAATTTTGAATCCCTACCTCCCATGAATGCTTCCGACTAAATATGATCGATATCCATGGCATAGTTCTACAGAAGAAGTTGTTTATAGCAATATCGCCAAATTGACCCCTTTTGGCCCCGCCCTTAGCCCCCTTGGGGGTCAGCCCCACCATTTGTACAATTTTGAATCCCCACCACCTCAGGATGCTTCCATTCAAATATGGATGATATCCATCTCTTAGTTCCAGAGAAGTCGCTTAAAGCAATATAGCCAAATATATATAAATATATATATATAATAAAAAGTGATTAAATGTCCATGTGAAGGAAGTAAATATAGAAAAAATTAAATTAACGACCGACTAAAAAACTAGCTGCTTTCACCCTTCACAGGGCTCTTCAAAACCTGAAGAGCCCTGTGAAGGGTGAAAGCAGCTAGTTTTTTAGTCGGTTGTTAATCTTATTTTTTCTATATTTACTTCCTTCACATGGACATTTAATCACTTTTTATTATATATATATATTTATATATATTTGGCTATATTGCTTTAAGCGACTTCTCTGGAACTAAGAGATGGATATCAT
>NW_018406760.1:180353-200389 GCF_002113885.1 Mizuhopecten yessoensis | reverse complement strand
GCTGGTTTATTAAAATGTACCCCCCCCCCCCCCCGATACTTGTTATACCCTGACCAAAAAGTACCACCCTATGAAAAAATAACCTTTCTCTTTTTTTATCCAATTGAGTTCAGAACTTGAACAGGACATTACAGTGGAATATTTATCCACCCCTACCCCAACAATCCCCACCCCTGGGGCCAGGAAATTATGCCAAAATAGTTCTCAATCACTGGACACAATAAGGTTTGGGGAGTCATGAAGAAACATTTACAGTTATGTTATAGTCATTATCCAACCTCTCTTCAACTCTCCACCCCCCAGATACTTTTTATACACTCGACCAAAATGTAACCCCGGATACTTTTTATACCCTGACCAAAAAGTACCCCCTATGAAAAATAACATTCCTGGCCTCGAGGGTGGGGATTGGTGGGGTAGGGGTTGATAAATGTTCTCCTGTAATGTCCTGTTCAAGTCCTGAACTAAATTGGATTAAAAATAGAGAAATATATTTTTTTCACAGGGGGGTACTTTTTATGCAGGGGGGTACATTTTATGCAGGTATAAAAAGTATCCGGATACTTTTTGGTAGGGGGGTACTTTTTATGCATGACACAGTTCCCTAGGGGTCAAATAAAAATTCTGAAAGTTTAGTGCACTTCCCCATACATATATATCTACCATGTATTAAAGTTTTAAGTTCCTACTTCAAACAGTGTAGAAAAAGTTATTTTATCCCTCATCCCTCAAGTACCCCCTTTATACTGTATGCTAAAATAAATTACTGTAAAATATGGAACTCATAATAATGTTTGATTTCATATGATAAAAGCGTATTTTTCTTTTTTTTCTATTTGATCCCCAATATTTTTATTTTAACTAATTCCAAAAGACTTGTGTTTTGGACCAATAATGAGCAAGTATGGTCCAATTTGTTGCTAAGGAACCTCCAAGCAATTGCTGTAACCATATTACAATGTAAAATTAATTAAAAGTTGAGTTACACACCAAAACAGGGCTTGCCCTAAAACTTTAACCAAGTGGGACGCCGACGGTGACGCTGTGGGTACTGATATAGTCCCCCTATTCTTTCGATTAGACAAGCTAAAAATGATTTCAAGGGGAACATAAACGGTTTCTGATGTGTTTCTTAGCATATGGTGACTGATTCCAGCCTCACCCAAGGCCTTACCGAGCTTCAATATCTGTAAAATGTCTCATATTTCATTATCATTGATTCTAATGACTCTTGTCAGTTTTTGGCTCGATGAAAGGAACCGCAGTATTTCTGTCATCTACACTAGTTATATTACAAAAAATGTCGTTTAATAAATTAGCTTTGTCTTCGTCACTAGTAACCACATTGTCAAAAACAGGATCTACAAGAGTAGGTATAGATTGTGTAGTACCAGACGATTGTATTAACATTTTGATGAGTCTCCAATAAGCTTTTGGATCAGAGGACGAGTACTCTTCAATGATACCATGAACATTTTCATAAAATAATTTACGGGCATATTTTTTCATATAACAATAAATCATCTTCTCCATAGGATTTTCATTATCAAGACAACAGACAGACAGATGATGGATGCCGCTCCACAGCATAAGTTCACTTCATCCCTTTTGGCCAGGTGAGCTTTATCTAAGCATGCAACTAATCAAAAACAAGAGGCCCATTCGGCCTGCATCACTCACCTGGTATTAATCTCACACTTGTAATCTTAAAAGTGGACTAAAATACTGCTACACGCAGAATATCAGTGTGACCTTGAATGTCAAACAATGACGTTAGGTTGAAAGTGGTTCAAGGTCATTCATTTGAACAAATTTGGTAGCCGTGATTTCTACAGGCCAATTATCAGTACCCTGGGCCTTTTGGTTATTGAGTAGTAGTTGTTTGAAGATTTTAAGACATTTGACCCCTGTCACCTTGAAAGTTGGTCAAGGTCCTTCATTTGAACAAACTTGGTAGTCCTTCATCCCAGCATGCTATAGGCCAAATATCGGTACCTTGGGCCGTTTGGTTATTGAGAAGTCGAATGAAAATTTAAAGACAACTGACCCCAGCGACCTTGAAAGTAGGTCAAGCTCATTCATTTGAACAAACTTGGTAGCCCTTCATCCCAGCATGCTACAGGTCCAATATCAGTACCCTAGGCCTTTTGTTTATTGAGAAGAAGTCGTTTGAAGATTTTACAACATTTGACCCCTGTGACCTTGAAAGTTGGTCAAGGTTATTCATTTTAACAAAATTGGTAGTCCTTCATCCCAGCATGCTACAGGCCCAATTTCAGTACTCTGGGCCTTTTGGTTATTGAGAAAGGTTGTTTGAAGATTTTAAGACATCTGACCCCAGTTACCTTGAAAGTGGATCAAGGACATTCATTTGAACAAACTTGGTAGCCCTTTATCCCAGCATGCTACAGGCCCAATATCAGTACCCTGGGCCTTTTGGTTATTAAGTAGAAGTTTTTAACATATTTGACCCCTGTGACCTTGAAAGCAGGTCAAGGTCATTTATTTGAACAAACTTGGTAGCCCTTGATTCCAGCATGCTACTAGCCAAATATCATCATCCTAAGCCTTTTGGTTAATGAGAAGAAGTTGTTTAAAGTAAAAAGTTGCCGCCGGACAGACGGATGCCGGACAGACGACGGACGACGTACCATGGCATAAACTCACTTGCCCTTCGGGCAGGTGAGCTAATAAAGGTCTTTTAAGACAATTGACCCCTGTGACCTTGAATATATATGTCAGGTCATTCAATTGAACAAACTTGGTAGCCCTTCATTCAAGCATGTCCCTGGCCAAATATCATCACCCTTGGCCTTCTGGTTATTCAGAAGAAGTTGTTGAAAGATTGTAACATATTTGACCCCTGTGACCTTGAAAATGGACAAAGGTCATTCATTTGAACAAACTTGGTAGCCCTTCATTTCAGCATGCTACTGGCCAAATATCATTACCCTGGACTTCTTGGTTATTCAGAAGAAGTTGTTTAAAGTAAAACGTTCAGGCCAGGTGAGCTAAAAATTGCATACAGGACTTTTGGTGGATAAGACATAAAGGACATGTCCTTCATGCCCAGCAATTTTGTAAGTAGGTGTTGGATGTCCTAGATCTAGACAAAATTTGGTTAAAAATCCTCAATTGATACAGAAGGAAAAGGATTTTGAATGATTAACCTCTATTTCCCCATATAAGGCTCTGCCCCTCTGCACCTAGGGGGTTACATCCTCCATTTACAACTAATTGAGTCCCAAGGATTCTTAAGCTATTCATATCACCAGAGAATGATTTTAAAAGATGTTTCTCTATTAGAGAGCAAGAGGATAGAATTTTGAGGTCTCGAGTTTGAATCCCGTCTGGACTGCTTTTTTCCTATTCCATATACACACATCAAAGCCTCATCATTCTTAATTTCATTGTCAGTACCTTGCTCAATAGTTGTCTTTTCACAACACAAAAAGGTGTTGTGTCCATTATTATAAATACAAAGGAGTACTTTGCTTTCAAACAGGAGAAAAGCCTCAAACTGTCAATTCTGTAAAGGTATGGTCTAATCTTGTCCCTATAGGTCTCAACCAGTCTTTTTTTTTTGCTGAAAGGAACACTCTTCAGCATTTCTCCTTAACAGATAACGATAATGTAAAATTTGAAAGACAGACATATTATGCATCATACATGAATTCACAATTGCACCTTTTTCATGATAAGGTCAGCTAAATGTACATACCTTTACTTTTTTTTGAAGACATGTTCTGAAAGAAAGATATTTGAAAATCATTTCATTGGCAATTCATAATCGACATTAGTATATATTTCACATTCTTGTTGTAACTTCTTTATACATGAAACTAAAATTATCAAACATAAAGCTAAACTAAGAGGCTGAACTTCCATAAAGTACTAAAAGTTTTTATACAGCTGTACATCAAGCAAATCCCCTTTGGGAATAAATATTGAAACTGCCCCATATGTTCTGACTATTGTTTCTAGGGAAGTGCCAACATTTTTGTTTTTTCCTTGCTTGGTAATGAGTATGGGTCTTGCTGGGTATAAAAAGTGCATTACCTGTCAAACCGGTTATCATTCTACAACTGAGTGACTGTCTTGCGATTCAATGCACCGTGCACCCTGATCGTCAACCAATATCAAAAATCAAACACACTCACCTGAATACCTTGAAACACTGCCAAGCTGGTTGTTACTTATGACACATTCTTGAAATTGTGTATCCAAAATAAAAGATATATTACTGAACATACATTCTTTAAATCCCATAGATAACATCAGTGTTTCTCGTGCTTATATTCAAGAGGCACGGTAGTCCTGTGATAGGACGCCTGGGTCGTGACCGAAGGGTTGCAGGTTCGCGCCACGGCACGGCAAGATACTTTACTTTGCTTGTTCCAGTCTACTCAGCTGTAAACGAGTACGTGGTTGGGAAGTGATAGAATTGTTGAATGCTAGCTTTAGTGCCAAAATGGAAGCTCCAGCTGTATGCTCCCCAGGGAGTTGAGAAAGGTATTGGCTGGTTACAAAGGCCCTATAACCACGGATAATAATTTGTGAACTGCTTTGAGACGACCTTTCAGGGTACAAACTAGGTTGTGATAAAGCGGTATAAAAGAACCTTGAATTATTATTATTATTATTCATATAGAACTGCACCAGGGATTTGTGCATTAGATATTTTAATTGGTCAGATTTTACTACTATTTCCACTTTTCTTAGATAAATGTTATCTTTGATGTGTTCCATTTCAATTTTATTCAACTGGTCTGATACAAAATGTTGGTAATAAATTGTTCTATATATATATATAGTAAAGTAGTATCACATTTTGCACATATTGAACAAATGATAACCGGTTTGATGGGTAATGCACTTTTTATACCCAGCGAGACCCATACTTGTTACCAAGCAAGGACAAACTAAAATGTCGGCACTTCCTTAGAAACAGTAGAAGGAAGAGATGGGAAAGATCTCAAAACTAGAAAAACATAAAAAAAAGTTGTAAAATCTCAATTGAAAGCCTTTAACTTGCACTGTCAGCTTTAAGCTAAACTTCTTACATTAGGCTTAACTTTAATGCAATACTTAAGCAATATGAATGTTTTAGCAAATGTTGTTATGGTCCTATAAAACACATTGCTATTGATGACAAACTTAATAAGACTTTATGTAAATTTGTCAGCAATAGAAATGTGTGTTATGCCGGGAAATTCGGGTAAATACGGACACTTTTCAAATGATAACTGTTCATAAGACAAGCTCCTTGGTTCTACTAATCAAAATGCTGTGTGGGATCTATGATGATAGATATCATCTATGAACATGTTTCATCAGAATAAAGGTCCATTTTTGTTGATATTTTTAGTCATATTTTTGATTGGTTGGTAAAATGAACACTAAAAATATAAACCAAAACACGGAATACATAGGAATCGGTTGCATACATGCCATATCTGACGATTTTGGTGTGAGACTCACGAAAAGAAACGAAATTAGTGATCCCACATCCAGTGGGGGCTAGTTGCTAATTAACATGTGATGACAGTTGATATTAACATTAAACAGCAACAAATATATGAGCTGTTAATTCATTACAATCGATAGTCTGGTTCCCTGCTGCGAATGCTCCGACGAGTCTGCGCTATTCTAAAGTCTGGTTCCCTGCTGCGAATGCTCTGACGAGTCTGCGCTATTCTAAAGAATAGCGCAGACTCGTCGGAGCATTCGCAGCAGGGAACCAGACTAGCGCAGACTCGTCGGAGCATTAGCAGCAGGGAACCAGACTATACAATCGAAAACATGGTTTTCCTGAAACGAAAATGATGGAGGCGACTATAAAATCAAACCAGACACTGACATTGAATTGGGAATTTATTCTCTTGCCGTCGGGATGGGATTGAGTGTTAACGAAAATAACATAATCAGAAGAAAACAAGTTTCTTCATAATTGGATATATAACAAGAGGCCCGCACAAGGGCCTTAGCAGTCACCTGAGTTATATCATAGGTACTGGTAGCTTTATTTTATTGTTTAGATGCGATGTGGAAATACTTGTCATGTCATCAAAGGATAAGAATTTGAAAATATTGGTAAATGCTCCCTTTGGGGCCTCGCCCTATAGCCCCTGGGGATCAAGCAGGAATCCTAATTTTACAATGTAATACCCTCATTCACCGAAGATGATTCTGACGAAGTTTGAGTAATTTTCTGCTAAAAATGGATAAAATATTCCCAAAAGTGTTATTTCCCTATATAAACTATAGTAAACTTTACCTCCTCCCCAAGGGAGAATGGATAGCTCGGGGGTCCTGAAATTTACAATTTAAATAAAGCCCCTGATGATCTTTCTATCCATGCAGAGAAAATGACTGTAGTACCCCTGAGTCTGGAGAAGAAGATTTTTGAAATATTGGTTCATTTTCCCTTTGGGGCCCCGCCCAGCTGGTCCTCAGCGGTTGGGGTAGGAATATCAATTTTACACTTTGAAACCATCTTCCTCCAAGGATAATTCTCACCAAGTAAAAATCAAAGCGCCAAGGGCAATCAGGAATGCTGTGTATGAAGGATTCAAATAATGGAATAAAGGACGTGGTATATCAGTACAGAATGGCAATAAATAATAAAGAACATATTGTTGAGTAAGGATCATAATAATAGCCCATAATTAATCATAATTTTCAATAAAAATATGTATAACAAGCAGAGCACTGCTAAAACAAAATAGGTCCCCTACTGGCTACCATTAGAGTATAAAAATAAGTAACGATGACCATGACCCACCAGTCCTAAAATTGAAACTTGTCTGATATTATGGTTCTTAATTAGTGATTTAAATCGATGGAAATCCTTTAAGGAATGAAGCTGCTACAGCGCAGACAATGATATTTTTAAAAATAGTAACAGTGACCTTAACCAGACAACCCTGCAAACCAAAAGTGTCCTGTAAGATTATGGGAAAGTTTACGATTAAATAAATAAAAAATAAAAAATGTTATATAGATAATATAAATAAATAATTATGATATCATTATTAGGGCTTTCCACCAACTGGTGAAAAGGCCTATTGTTTTTGATATGTTACTTCTTATATATCTGTATTGTTTTTGTTAAGTTTCTTATTCTTATTCTTCTGCCGTTTTTTGTGGAGTCTGTATCTTTTGATTGGTAAAAGATAGGTTTATAGTCTTTGAGGTATGTTGTAGGCCAAGGTCTGAAGATGTTCCAGGAACTTTTTCAAGTAGGTCAAAAATCCATTATGGCCGCCTTGACGTCATAGGTTAAAATCTTTAAAACCACTATTACTCGAAAACTTTTGATTGTACAGAATTTATGAAAGTATATAATTTGTAGATAATTTCTATATCTAACTTTTTCTGGTTACATGTTAATACAAAATATATCAAATAAAAAAGCTCGCTATGGGTTTAAAGGTCACTAAGTTTTAAAAAACATTAATTTTTCATCATTCTTTTTTAAATCTTCTATAGATCGATGTAGAATGCTATTCCAATGAAATTGATGTCTTTAGGATTTCTGTATCATTTACCGTTAACGTTGTACGTCATTTTGAATTTTTTCTTTTGATCTTTTAAAACTGCTGACAATATTTTAAAACTTGTTTTACTTGTAAAATGTTTTACTCCAATATCAATGACAAATATTTCGTTTATTTGTTATGGAAAAGGTTTCCCCAGATGTCCTCTAACATATCGTAATATTTTCAACTTCATCAAAAAACAAAATGAAGTCATATCCGATTTTTTCTCTAATTGCAATACCTCATTAACGGGTAAATGTATTCAATTTATTTTTGGATATATTGTGCAGAATAACAAATAAATAACCTTTCTCAGAAACATTTTTGAGTAAAATGTCAACTTCCAGTTTTCCGTAGGGGTCCAAGTTCAAATGCACTATTGGGCAACAAATTTAAAAAATCTTCTTAAGTTCCGCAAGGTCTAGAGTCTTGATATTTCATATTTAAAATGCTGAGAAGATTGGGTATCAGGTTTGAACAAATGGTTGAAGTCAATCAAGGTCACAAAGGTCAAATGTTTTAAAAAAACAAATTTTAAAAAATCAAGAATATTTCGAAAATTGTTTGTAAGATTCACTTTATATTCAGGTATGATGTGGACAGCACTAATGCGCATATTTTGGCAGAAGAAAATCAAAGTACTGAAAGTACTGAAAGCTAAGGCAAAAGATATATATATATATATTATTTTTGGAATGGAGAACAAAATAAAGACGAAGTTCCCATCATATTGTACAGAAGGATTTACTAATTTGTTATGAATCAAAGTTTTATGTAAAAGTGTACCACTGTGAAGTTATTCTTCTTGTGTGTACAGTATATCTTTATAGGTTTGTCAGAAGAGGGGTACCAAGTTTCCTCTAGAAAATATCATTTTAAACCTTTGGATAATTAATTTGCATGCGAATTAGGAATTGCTTCCCTTTGTCCATACACTGTATTTCATAGAACATTAAAAACTGAAACTGGCATTTACCCCTTTGACAAATACCTGATTATTTTAAACCATTAAATAGATTATGCACAGATTGTGAACATCTTTGAACTTTGCCTTCGTTGTTGAATAAGATATCAACCCTTGCCTTATCTGACAAAGTTACTTGGCATAAAACCATTGACCAATCAGAGTACAGTATGCTAATTAATTAGGCATGGATTTCACTCAACTTTGAACTTATCGTCTAAGTTTGTATATTGATCAATATATATTCAAGCAAGTTATCTTGTAAAGTGTGCACATCGACCAGGGTTGGCATGCTTTTTAATACGTGTGAATTTTGTTCAAGTTTCAATTTTGCATCAGTCAGTGTATATTGTTACAGAACAATATTTATAAGGATGTTTACTTGCCGAAACTAAATTGTGGATAAGCAAGTGGATTACTGCTACCCATAAATTTACAAGTCTCTCAATAATTTTGAAAAACTTTTAAATAAAGTGTTTTACATATTCACTGCAGTGAAAAGGTCTCTTCTTATGAAAAATGGAACTATTTTGAATCTGTGTTCCCATGAACAAATAATATAAAAAGCACTCTAATTCAATATGATACATTGTTGTATGTTTCAATATTGAATAAGATAAACAAAATATAAACATACATACTCACACACACACACAAGATTAGGAGAGTTACATTATTTTCCCTCTATTTCCATTGCATAAATTCTTCACAAAGAAAACAACAACTTTATAGCATATGTTCAGCTTTATCATCTTCATAGGCTAGCATTTGAAATAAGATGCACATATTAATTTCAAATACATTTCAAAAGAGTACTGCAAATGTACCAGCTAGAACACATACTATGTTATTACAGTTGTCATGATTGTTGGTTTCAGAACTGATAGCATTGTGCAACAAATGTTGACAACAGGACTTATTGAAAGTTGAGGTTGCTTGTGTATATGCAAACAGGTAGTGCATGATTTAATGTTGAGAATGATGGATCAAGGTTTATAAAATTTGGTTTGAATACTTAGTTAGGAATGCACTGACAATTTCTCTGTCACATGTACATGAACAGGTTGTGAAGCTGTAGCCTTCACCTTGACTGAATGAAATTGACCTTAAAACTGTCTTGAACAATTGATGTATGAAATTTAGAAATGAAGTTTCAAGAAATATGGTTGAAAACTTAAGAAATAATTGCTTTCATTGACATTGATACAATCTTGTGTGCTATCCCTCTCATATATCACACAAGATTTAATATCAAATGTTGGACACAGTAAAATCGAGCGAAGTTAACAAATATCAAGTTACATATTATAACTTTTATTTTATTTTATTGATATTGATCATAAGCATTGTTAAAAGTACAATGTATACCAGGGATCTTACATTTCTTTTACTACTTAACATTTGCGTTGACTTTTAATTCATTGGACAAAAACTAAAAGGAAGCCATGACCAGTATTTCTATCTTTAAAAACATACTTTTAATTTTTTTTCCAATTTGCTCCCACCACCCATAGTGTTATATTGATCAAAACAAACGTTGTTTCCAACATTTGTGCCCTTAGTCAGTAGTGGGTGTTCAATCACATTCATCAGGGTTTCAGCATCAAGTAGGGGCTGTTCAATCACATTCATCAGGCTTTCAGCATCAATATTCACAGATTCAATCTGTTCCAAGTAAAGATCACTGACTTCTCCATTAAGGAAAAGTTTGCGAGGAAAGCATTTGAACTACATTTGAACTATTCGCTGATGGAAGGATCTGTGGACTCGGCTTTCATGTGTCTGAGAGAAAATGATTTAGTCAGAGGTTCCTCCTCTATAAAGTAACTGACAGATTTCAAAATGTCATGTCACTGTTGGTATAGTTCTTGCAGCCTTTTGAAAAAGTTCATGAAGTCCTCAAAGGTATGAGAGAGTTGGTACAGTTCCTATTTCTCATCCTCCTTTCTCCCATCAATAACCATCCCTGTCTGTTGTAATATTGATTGCTTTCCCCCCCTAAAATAGAACATAGTTACCATATAATTTCTGCACCAGCAATAATGTTTAGAGATGATATTCAAACAAATAGGAGGCATAGCAATATGAGCTTGTATAGTGAGAAATAAGGCATTAAAGCTGAGGAGTTCATTAAAATGTTTCAAAAACATTTCAATAAGTCAATCTCTTTGGTAGCAGAACTAAATATAAACAAAATGTACATTAAATTCAACTTATAACAGCACATCATATGGGGGCTTAAGACATCTAATTCCTTAGGTGGTAAAACATGTGTACATAAAAAGGTACCAGTAAAAACAAAACAAAATTAGTTTAAACACACGCACTTAGATATTCACGGTTTTCATTAATACAAAAGATGAAGCAGAACATCACTCTCCCCTGGTTGTTTCCATAAAGAAGAAATTAACCAGGAAACATGGAGATGTCCATTGCACTCCTTTATTTTGCTTACAATGTGCAAATGTGCCTACTATGTGCTAATAAGCTTTCCATGTTATGGTTTTGTTTTTTATGTGCTGTATGCAAATGTTCTAAATGTGCTTAAATTACCATGTGCTGATGTGCTTACCGTGTTCAATGTGCCTATTAAGTGCTTTCCAAGTGATAAACTCTTTTTCTGAGCTTACAGTATACTACATGTACATACATGTTTTTATTTTATTTTTCCATGTTGTAATATTTTGGTCTCTGTTATTATACTCATGTTTTGTCTTTGTAGCTTATGTTGTATGTTTTGCAAAATGGACGTAAAATATATATTTTTGTATCTTGTACGTGCTCAAGGATTTTATCTGTAGTTTTTGGGACTATATATAGAAAAACTTTACCCCAGTATGAGGAATTGTTTTACACATTTATCATAAAACAAGTTATGTTCAGATTTCAGACAGAAGATACTCTAAAATTGTACAACTCAGAAAAGGTTGAAAAATATTTATAGTTCATTTTTTTCTGCTTAGAAATATTTAATCTCTAAATTACAAATGATAACTGTTTTAACAGGTCTAGTTTCCGAATTGGAAACCAAACCCTGTCTGACCTATAAATGATCATTATATAAGGCCAATTAAAAGTTTAAAACAAATATTGAGTTTATGCTAACCCCACAGATACTGGACACACTAATAGTAATATGATGTGTATAAACTATGATATATTATACACACTATACTTATTGGTGTGTTCGACACCAGTGTGGTTAACCAGACTTATCTCAGATTTGTGTTCTACAATACCCTTAAGTTTTTATATGCACTGTTAAAGTCAGAACTCCTGCTCTATATTAGCGCAGTAAAGATATTTTTCAAATTAACAATAAAATGCCTAGCTAATACATACCTACCCTATTTTTTTCTGATAGTAGAAACACAAGTAATTTGTTTGGCCTAATGTTTCTGTCATTTCATAATATTTAGAACTACTATACTTGTTTAAGTTTCCAAAACATCAAGTAGTATAACAATTGAAACTTCAATGAAAGCCAACATCACAATGAATCTAATAATACAATGTTTATAACATGTTTTTTTTTAACTGAATGAGAAGAAATGTAAGGCCAAATATCCTCACAAACAACGCTTAAGTGAAATCAGTTTGCAACTAAGCAGTTCGAAAATTTTGCAACACGTCTGGAGAAAGACGTTCCTCGTGACGCTGTAATTCACTAGAGTAAAACGTCCGTTTATTATGTTTGTTTTTGCATAATAACTGCTATACATACCGTAGAAGCACCTTCCTTTTTGTCATCGCCGCTGACAACATGCGCCATTCTCTGCGGCTTCGGCCGCATGCTTGGCCACAAGTCACCGAAATCGGGATACATAGCCTTATTTATGAATCAGTAGTAGGTAAACGTTGCAGAAGTGTATGTATATTGTTCATTGTCAATGCTGCTTAAACAACATGCCTAACATTAAGTCAACACTCGCCTGCATTTTCGTCTTTTCCGCTTCGCGTTGCGAATGATGTCTAGGCCTACACAAAACGAAAGTAAAATGTGCGCATGTCTAAATGTAAGGGAGATCACTCGTGTTTTCCCGCAGTATATGTCTGAAATCATTCCGAAGGTGTTGTTGTTTTTGTGTATATTGAAATAAAAGAGTCCTGTTATATGGTAATACTTCAATAAACGAAAAACACAAATCACACCAACAGACATATAAAATGTAGGCCTATCGGAGCATATTTTCGTTTCTGGCTGAGCTGTAATTAGCGAGAAGGCGATATAAAAATGCAATAGCATATCTTATGATGAAAATAGAACAAAATGATAATACTGCGAAGGTAAAAAAAGCCTTCAGGTTAGAATACCAATATGGAACTAGAGAAGGACAGTGGCTAGTTCTAACATGATTCCCGGTCTCATCTGCCCCGGCCGGTTGATCCCATTTTAGTTAGGCAAGCCTGGTGTGAATCACACGGAGGCGATTTTAGAATTAATTGACAGGATCCGTATCCATTAATAGGTTTGTAATATGAACTTTTTATGTTGATCTCCTACATAATTGTAAGTTATACTCCGCCTTATATTTCGTTAAATTATCAAGTTTACGTAACAAGTGCAAGCGAAATCCTAATTGACTGCCATGTTGGAAACTTCCTCAATCTTTCCGATATAGGTCAGACGTCTAAATATGGGTGTCATGACCAAATATGGAAATTGTAGTAAACATGACCGCATCAGTAGTAATACTATATTTGGCCGTGAAGGCCATATAAGGAAACGGATAACATCACGCGTGATCTAACATGGCCGTCGTTTCTTTTTTTAGAGTTTTTAGTAAGGATTTGTTATTTTAACGATGAACGAATATGCAATATTTTGATAACATTATAATCATATGAAGCGTGAATCAGATATATTATTACTGATTAGCACTTTTGATTATCCTCAGTTAGTTGGAACAGGACCGCTTCATAGCTCTGACCACGCAATATATAATTGTAAACAGGGACGTAAATGTCACCAATTTTAGCCAATCACAGGACAATATTTCCGTGTAAAGGGTTAATCCAGCGACAGTTCCAAGAGTAAATACGAAGTTTTAGAAGGATACTTAGTTCTAACTAAGAATAAGATTATATCCAATGACGTTTGAGTGAACTTGAGTCCGTGGTAATGGATTTTATTTGCAGTTTGTTTAGTATTACTAGAAGGTGACGTTATGTCTCGTTTATGAATATCTGAGCTCATTAACTGAAGTATTTTTACCGGAAGTTGCGTGTAGCATGCATGACCTACAGTCAAGTAGCAGTTCCCGATTGAGATAAACAGGGTGCATTTTCAATAAGAATACGACGTTGTGATAAGATCATATGTTCTACAAAGGAAAGGAATGATATTTACAAGCCATTAAAGTGCATTTGAGTCCAAAGTTACGCATAATAAAGACAGTAGGTCCGGTATATGATTCAATTTAGTACCAGTGCTGACCGCTAGAGGCCGTCTGTGTGAAATCGACATTTATGAATATCTTGAGCTCATTAACTAAGTAAGTAATACCAATAGCTGGCGGCTTACGCCTTAGCTAAAAATGAGTTGACCAGATCGTATGTGCTATTTCAGGGTAACAACTTCAAAAATCTTCTTCTCAATAACCAAGTGACCCAAGGTCATGATATTTGTTGATTATCATGCTCAAGCAATGGACTATCAAGTTTGATAATATGAATGACCTTGACCCATGTTTAAGGTCACTGGGGTCAATTATGTTAAAATCTTCAAAAGATTCTTCTCAATAAGGGAAATGCCCAGGGTATTGGTATTTGGTCTGCAGCATGCTAGGCTGATGGGCTACAAGGTTTATGGACACAAATTACCATCAAAGATCAACTTCCGGTATTTGATAGAGGTCAAATTTGAACATGTAATTTTGTGAAAAACAAATCAGAGATACCAGAACTTTTTGCGAGTTACTTCCCTTCCACCAGTATTAAAATGGTTCACCTACAAAAATATAACCCAAAGCAAAAGTAAAACACCTTTTTTATTCTATTCGGTACTGCTAAAATTTCTGAACTTGATTTATCTTTTGATCAAGTTTCAACATTTCAAAAAGTATTTACCTCAAAGTCAAAGGTCATAAATTTGTAGAAAAACAGAATTCTGAGGTAGCAGTATACAGTAGAGGGTTGTGGCCATGGGTGAGCATGATGAAGTGGGCTATGTGAGCTTCACATTTGTTAAAAAAAAAAAAGTTTTTGGTTCGAGATCAAAATTTTGGCCATAATCCGAAAGGACCGAAACCACATGAAAAGCTAGCTTTACAGGAGGTAAAATTTTGACAACAGCAAACGACGCAAAAATGCAAAAAATCAAGTTTGACAACTTTACTGGGACCCAGATAATTCTGCAACCAAGTAGGTAATCTTTAATTTCAGACAGAACTTAGGAAAAAAAATACTAGTTGCAGAGGTCAAATTTTGGGTCAAAAATAGCAATTTTTGGCACTTTTTGGTTATTTTTGATGTGGTAACCATGGTTTTCACACAAGTGACATACATAGAAAATAGAGGTTTATACACTTCTCAGTACTTTATATGTTTTGTAAATGTAATGCAGTTTACAAATATATATATACATGTATACATGTGTTGTGTAGGGTAAATCCACTGTGTTTATATTTCCTCGACATGTGCCTTGTTTATCAGAGTCGGGCCATTTCTACTGTATACTGCTACCTGATGGAAAAGTTTTCCCCAAAAGTTTTCTAACATTTAGTGATATTCTAAACTTCATCAAAAAACAAAATGGCCGCAATGACGTCATATCCGATTTTTACCTAAATTGCAATATCTAATTAACTGGTGAATGTATTGAATTCATCTTTGGATATGTTGTGTAGAACAACAAATAAATATTTTTTCTCATGAAACATTTTGTGGTAAATATTAACTTCCGGTTTTCGGTAGGGGTCAAAGTTTGAATGTGTAATTCTGTGAAACAAACTTCAAAAAACTTCTTCTCAATAACCAAGTGACCCAGGGTCATAATATTTATTGAATATTAATGCTCAAGCAATGGGCTATCAAGTTTGATAATTTGAATGACCTTGACCCATGTTCAAGGTCACTGGGAGAAATGATGTTAAAATCTACAAAACACTCCTTCTCAATAACGAAAATGCCCAGGGTATTGATTTTTGGTCTGTAGGGATGATTGGCTACAAGGTTTAGAGACATAAATTTCCATCAAAAATCAACCACCAGTATTTGATAGAGATCAAATTTGAACATGTAATTTTGTGGGAAAAAAAACAAAGATACCATAACTATTTGCGAGTTACTTCCCTTCCACCAGTAGTAAAATCGTTCACCTACAAAAATATAACCGAAAGCAAAACTTTTTGTTCTGCTATTTTTGAGTACTGCTAAAATGTCTTAACTTGATTTATCTTTTAATCAAGTTTCAACATTTTAAAATATAAAAGTCTTTACTTCAATGGTGTGATATAGGTGAAAAGCCTGTCAAATTGTTAGTCAACAATTACTAGTTCTTAATATTATTATTCTGCCATTTATTTTAATCTCCTAAATGGTAGCAGATATGATCACAGTCTACATTGTACAATATAGGACATGGTATGAAGGTGTTATTGCAACATTATCAAGTGGGTCAAAAATCCAATATGGCCGCCATGACATCATACCTCAAAATCTTAAATTGGCTATAATGAAAACACGGTTGAATATACAGCCTTTATGCATTGAGATTATATGTAGATAATCTTCAGGGCTAACTTTTTTTTTATTTGTTATTCTACACCACATATCCAAAGAGGAATTCAATACATTCACCAGTTAATGAGATATTGCAAAACATTTACCGTTGACATTGTACGTCATTTTTGAAATTTTTCTTCTAATCTTTTAAAAATGCCAACAATATGTAAGACTTGTTTTACTCCAATATCAATGACAAATATTTTGTTTAGTTGTAATGGAAAAGATTTCCCCAGGCAAAAATGATTTGCATAACTATTTAGCAGAATATTTTATCAATCTTCAAAATCAGTGTATGAATATAACATGGCAATGAAATTAAAATTTCATTCAATTTCATCACAATAGGCTTAAGTAAAATGCAATTAAAGACATAGACAAAATGCATGGAATATATACAATTGTGGCAGGTTTTAATTGTACATAGGATCAAAGTCGCTTTCTAGCTTCGTGCTAGAGAAAATTTCCTTTTAGCTGAGTGAGACTGGTAGAGCATCCAACTAGGAACCTGGAAATCAGGGTTCGATCCCCAGTGGAAGCACACTATTCACTTTCCTGTCGAAAATGTTGTCTGTGGCCCTCCCTTAATGGTGACAGGGAGTTAGAACCTGGGTTGTGGTGAACACATTTAAACAAGAGGCCCAAGGGCCTTAGCGGTCACCTGAGTTATATCATAGGTACTGGTAGCTTTATTTTATTGTTTAGATGTGATGTGGAAATCAGCATGTAAACTAAGTGAAATNTTGGGGCCCCGCCCTGGCCCCAGGGGTCGGGGTAGGAATCTCAATTTTACAATTTGAAACCATCTACCTCCAAGGATAATTCTCACCAAGTAAAAATAATTTCCTACAGAAAGTTGTCAAAATATACCCAAAAGTGTTATTTCCCTATATAAACTATAGTAAACTTTACCCCCTCCCCAAGGGAGAACGGATAGCTCGGGGGTCCTGAAATTTACAATTTAAGTAAAGCCCCTGATGATATCTTTCTTTCCACGTAAAGAAAATCACTGTAGTAACTGAGTCTGTGGGAGAAGATTTTTGAAATATTGATTAATTTTCCCTTTGGGGCCCCGCCCTGGCCCCAGGGGTAGGGGTAGGAATCTCAATTTTACAATTTGAAACCATCTACCTCCAAGGATAATTCTCACCAAGTAAAAATAATTTCCTACCAAAAGTTGTCAAAATATACCCAAAAGTGTTATTTCCCTATATAAACTATAGTAAACTTTACCCCCTCCCCAAGGGAGAACGAATAGCTCAGGGGTCCTGAAATTTACAATTTAAGTAAAGCCCCTGATGATCTTTCTTTCCACATAGAGAAAATGAGTGTATTACCTCTGAGTCTGCAGGAGAAGATTTTTGAAATATTGATTAATTTTCCCTTTGGGGCCCCGCCCTGGCCCCAGGGGTCGGGGTAGGAATCCCACTTTTACAATTTTGAAGCCTCATCTACCAAGGATGATTCTGACCAAGTTTGAAAAAAATCCATCCACTGGTTCTTGAGGAGAAGTTGAAAATGTAAAAGTTTACGCACGACGCACGACGGACGACGGACGAAAAGCGATTAGAATAGGTCACTTGAGCAAAGCTCAGGTGACCTAAAAAGGGGAGTTGTGTGACAGATTTTAAGTGGTCTCCTAGTAGAAAACCGCTCCTTTTACACAATGTATACTGATAAAAAAGCCGTCGCAACTACAATCCAAGTAAATACTGTATTTTTGGCCCAAAATTGTGCTTTGTCAGTTTATAAACACTTACGTAATGCCAACTGGAGTTTATTTGGTTAAAATGGCAGCCATTTGTTGACTTTATGATGTCTGCACGTAAACTTACGTGTGGTAATACGGCAGGTTTTTTGTTGGCATCAGTTATGTGAAGTTTTGGCTGTAATTTACGGTACTCAAGTCTCATAACTTATTTACATGCACTTGTAACTTACCTGCGTCGTGAAAATAACCAAATAACTTAAATACAATTTATGATTACCGTAAATTTCCGTACATGTCGTGAACAGCACCCTGTAGATGGAGGGCTGGCGTTATATTTATATTAAGCTTTTGAATACATCATACAACACTGTAAACTTAACAACTACGCTGATGACAACACAATTAGTAAAGCACACACTTCACTACAAACAGACTGCGATTCACTCATTCACTGGTTTATGCAAACAATCATATGCTAGCAAACCCAGACAAATTTCAAGCCATGGCCGTAGGAAACAAAGCACACAATGAAAACATAACTTTCAAACTAGGCAACAATACAATAAAATGTGAACCAGAAGTAAAATTACTAGGGGTCACCATAGATTTCCAGTTAAACTTCCATACACACGTATCCAACATCTGCAAAAAAGCATCTAGACAGCTCAACTCACTCAAACGCATTGGAAAACACCGTAACAGATTAGGCAAACTTACAATATACCATTCATTTATTCTTTCGAATTTTAATTTCTGTCCACTTAACATGGCACTTTTGCGGTGAGACAAACACACAAAAAATGGGGAAAATCCAAGAAACGGCTCTAAAATTTATTTACGATGAACACGAAAATACATATAAAAATTTATTAGCCTGTTCAAAATTACCATCATCAAAATCAGACGACTCAGAAATTTTGCAATAGAAGTTTTTAAAATCACAAATAAACAAACACCAACATACAAATGTACATGTACCTACATGACCTATAATCAACATCACAGAAAAATCATACACATTCAGATATCACAATACAGCAGATATACCACATGTTAGGACTACAATTTACAAAGTATGGTAAACACTCATTTCGATCTGAAGCACCTAAACTTTGGAAATGCCCTACCTGAGACCACTTCAGAACAACAACTACACTAACACAATTTAAGACACTAATAAACAGCTGGTATGGGCCAAAATGCAAATGCAACACATGCAGACAAAACACATAGGCTCACAATACAGTTTTAAACAAAATGTTATTAGCTAAAGCTTACCTCTACTTTATAATGTCACCTCTCTATTAGATAGTGCTCATCTTTTAATATGTTTGCTAAATATTTATTGTGTAACCTATGCATGTCTTTCATTTGTCGGTTTTAATAGCTCATTAACGTTAGAGCTAATGTTGTATTGTTTTTAAACATACCGACGTTAAATAAAACTTTTGATTTAATTTGATTTGAAGTAAGTATACACCGTTAAATAGTTAAAGTGAACAGTCTACAGAGTAAATAGGTAGATATGTCGCGCCAAGTACTGTACATGTATTTAATAATTTATTAAGAAAGGGTTATTAAACATGAATGGAAGGATGACAGCTTCTGGCAACAACTACAACAGTAAACTAAAAGTGCTCACCCCTCTTTCCGTCTTGACAAGTCGTAAGCAAACAGATATGACCGTGACAAATACGAAAATGGTCTGCTGGTTGTAAAACATGGAATTTCCACCATCTATTTTCCGTTTGCCTCGTTCTGGAATACGGGGACTCCCCTTCTATGATATATAGCCAGTTTCTACCCCACAATATTTAGGCCCATAGAGTGATCCTAAAAGCGTCTTCAACCGACAATAGCCGTCTTCAAGTGACAACAAGCGTCGCAAGATAAAATATTTAAAAATACTGAATGAAGTAAGCTACATCAGAAGATATGTTGTTAATTTGACTATAATACACCTCTAAGTATACCAAAATTGAATTAGATATTTGAAAATATATATTTGAATATTATGATAATTAAATATTCCCGCGGTTCGGAGTATAGAGGGAATTATTTGTCTTCTCTGGCACGAGCGGCACGTGCGGACAGT
>NW_018406760.1:178674-179340 GCF_002113885.1 Mizuhopecten yessoensis | reverse complement strand
ATTTTTGGAACATTATAATGTGATTAAAATTAGTAAAAATGATTCCGAAAAGTTGGATGGCCTAATCTCATTAGAAGAAGCTGGCAAAACGTTAAGACGTATGAAAAATAATAAAAGTCCAGGCATAGATGGCTTTACGGTTGAATTTTATAAGTGTTTTTGGAAATATTTAGGTAACTTTGTTGTTCGATCTATAAATTTAGGCTATAAAAAAGGAAATCTATCAATCTCACAACGTCAAGGAATTATTTCATGCATTCCAAAGGGGGATAAACCTCGACATTTTATAAAAAAATTGGAGGCCTATCACACTACTAAATGTTGTTTATAAAATAGCTTCTAGTACAATAGCATACAGAATTTGGATAAAATAATTGATAAAGATCAGACAGGGTTTTTAGAGGCTCGTTATATAGGGGAAAACACTAGACTGATATATGATGTAATGCAATATGCAGAGGAAAATGATATTCCAGGTATGTTTCTAATGATTGATTTCGAAAAAGCTTTTGATTCGGTGTCCTGGGCATTTATTGAGAAAGTATTATGTTTTTTTGGTTTTGGAAATAGTATAATAAACTGGGTTAAAACATTACATAATAATGCAAGTGCTGTAATTAATCAGGGAGGGAATATGTCTTCATTTTTTCAAGTTAAAAGGGGATT
>NW_018406760.1:177683-178112 GCF_002113885.1 Mizuhopecten yessoensis | reverse complement strand
GATAAGTAAAGTTTTTATTACACAGGGGTTCGAATCGTTCACCGGGAACAAGGTAAGTGTGGGCGAGATTTCGTCCCAGCCTGTACAGGTCAGAGGTCAGCACGAGGATGCGGTCGATTCCGATACTCATAACGGTAAATGTTCGGACATCGAGAGTTCACCGGTTGGTAGATTAAAAGGTAACATACGGCATTGGTTGGACAAAGGTACTAACGAGACGGTACTGTCAATCATCGACAGAGGGTATAAAATTCCGTTCAGGGAGATACCATCTGATGCGCACATGCATAATAATAAGTCGGCACGAGATAACCCCGAATTCGTCGCGACAGAGATTAAAAAATTATTAAGACTGGGTTGCGTCTCAGAAGTCCCGTTAGGTCACAAATCCGTTAACGGTAGCGTACAATAGATCCGGTAAGCCACGTA
>NW_018406760.1:163100-167823 GCF_002113885.1 Mizuhopecten yessoensis | reverse complement strand
GGCAAATGTGATTTGCTCGTTGTGTTATTTGTTTCGAATATGTAGCGAAGAGAAGACTTAAATATTCCCGCGGTTCGGAGTATAGAGGGAATTATTTGTCTTCTCTGGCACGAGCGGCACGTGCGGCCAGTGGGCCGGTGTACTCGTGGCGTTCACGGGATGAGTTCATTCTCTAGCTGTCGTTCTAACAGTGCGGTCAAACACAAAATTTAGCATCGTATTTACAGATTATATCAGTCCCGTTTGATAGGTTACACGTTTTCGGATTGGCGGAAATTTAGGGCGTGCTTTACAATAGGGTTTTCGTACGTAGCGGGGTGTGTTTTTGTGGGTGTACGGTAGTTGTTTTGTTATGTCGCTTTGTGCGTTCGCCTTTTGGTGGGTTTTTTTCTGGTACTGGTTCTGTGCCGCCCCGGAGATGTACATCGCAATGAAAATAATTGTTATTCCAGAAAGAAATTATTTTCTGCCGTTTGGACGCAGGTTTCCGGGTGCTATATCCGGTTTTTCCTGAGCGAGCGAGTACATCTGCGATGGGGATACACGTATGGAGCGTCCGAGACGTTCACGGGCGGGCGCAGTGTACGAGTTAGGAGCGATTGTTTTTCGCTCGCGTGAGTGGCGTGTGGAGCTTCTGTACAAGCTCATACATAATGTTTGTTATGTTTGCAAAATTAAACGCCGACTGCACTATATTCACGACAGGCTGGTCAGGCAAATGTGATTTGCTCGTTGTGTTATTTGTTTCGAATATGTAGTGAAGAGAAGACATTCAATTTTTACGATCGGCGGCGTGGCTCACATGTGTGAATACAACTCTACAGATCGTGAAGCGTCTTCAGACTTTACCTCTAAAATTAACCTATACAGTAAGTAAAGTAAGCGGCATCAGAAGATATATTATTCATAAACCTATAACACACCTATATACAAAGTTTAAGATAGATATTTGATCAAATGACCGCGAGTTATCGTGAGGTATTCAAGTTTTAGTAGTACACGTATGAAGCTCTCGGCGTGTCACATATGTGTACATGGACGTAGGATTTCGATCGTTTATATATAACGTTAACTGAACACGGCCAGCCCGGATCATATTTTGGGGATAGTAGGCCTACGTGTATAGACACGAAAAACAACGTACTATCCCCATTCTAACACCTTAACTACGCTAATAAGAGCGTAGCTTTCGGGCAAAGCTCTTTAATGGTAGCACATGCGTGCGTAAACAGAGTTGCTTCCCCTTTCTACACCTTACCTTTAATTATTTTCGTCCGGAAGTAGACGTCCAGTGGGGAAACATGAAGTGGAGTCCGGCAAACGGCAGCTGTGCACGGTAGAGCAGTTAATCGGTAGCCGCAGAGTTGCGTTTTATTTTAACCGGAAGTGAAGTAAGTGAAAGTAGAAGTTCAGTGTCAACAAATATATGACTAGGTGTAGCGGGATTTACATTATTGAAAAAAGAAATAGGAGGTATATAGGGGTAAGTGGTGGAGAAAGGGTTAATATGACTCAGGCATGGCCTGGAGAGAGCCGCGAAGCTCGTACATTTGTTTCGATAGTAAAGTATACTTTTTGAATCATAACATAACCCTTTTTAATACATACAAAATGTGCCTGTATTTTTTTTTGTATATGATATTTGAATCTGTTGCTGGGCAAAATCATTCATTTTGAAAACAGGCATTGCCTGAAACGAGCGAAGAGTCTAAATGCTGTTTTTTTCAATCTTGTTTTATAAGAGCGCAGCGAAGCTCTTTTCCGGTAACATGTGTACGAACAATTGAAGGCATGGCAACGTCGAAATACTATGCTTTTTCCAAAATCCTTCGTCACGGAAGTAGCTAGTATAGAGTTACCGCGGTCCTATTTTTACGATGCTGTTTAGCTTTGCTACACATTCTCAAAAATGTATCTTTATTTAATAACAAAATTATGTGGTTATGTAAATTCATGATAATAAAAATTATAGAAACTGAAGCTTCTTTCAAATTTTCTGTCTTTTCTTCTCTCCACCCAAACCGGAAGTATATAGTAACTACCAAACCAGGCGAAAATCCGGATATGTTTGGGCTATTGTGATTCTCTTTTTACACGATTTAGAGGGATCGATCAGGCAAAGCATATCAGGTCGGAAAATAAAATTGGAATTTAATCACCAATATACTTAACTTTTGTAATAACAGATAATAACAGTTTCATTTGATAAACAATACATCTTCAAATATGAAGTCCCTCTACTAGGCCTCACTCTTTCCGCAACATTACGCTGAGGCCATAGACGGGGCAATTAAATGCAACAGTACCAAATGCATTTGTGTTTTCTTTTGAACTGCATAATTCATTCGAATGCTTTTCTTTACTTATTATTAATTTTACATTTATCGCTATAAAACGAATAATTAAAGACTGAAAATTTGAAAGAAGTATTTCGACGTTACCATGACTTCAATTGTTCGTACACATGTTACCGGAAAAGAGCTCTTATAAATTACTATTTAGTCATTAAAATGTTTAGATCTGTAGTGTCTTCTCCGATTTTCTTTTATTTTCATTAATTTTATTAAATTGAATTACTACACCTACAAAAACGATCAGATGCCTTTGATAGCGGGTTCCTGAATTCAAACACTTAAAACAATGCTTGTAAAATTACTTTGGAAACTCTTTTTAACAATAAATTTATATGGATTAAATGTTTATAGTATCGCAGACCAGGGATGTGTAGTGGGGGGATTTGCAACTCCGAGTCCAGTGGCGAACACTTATCGTCGCTTTTGTGTTTGTTCACTGGACCGTGAAGTCATCGAGGGCCTACTGTGGCCGGTCTGCGCGCTAGTGTCGTGTTTTGATTGCGGTTATCCAAGTTTACTGGGCTGTGTATGTATTAGCACGGAATTAGATTAGTCCGTGGTATTAGTAGGTCTTCATTTTATTACAGGAGAAATGTTATCGTTGCCACCATGTCTAGCTGTACAGTAGTTGTGTCGGGAGATATTATCGTCTGTATCTTGAGTTTGTGCTATATTTTGGTTTGGACTCGGGAGTCTGTTCATAGCATTTCACGATCGGATACTTTAGCGCTTTTAAAATTGTCTCATCATGAATCACATATCATGTCAACGTCTGATTTTCTGTCTCGGGATGATGACATAGACTTAGAACACTTGCTTGGAGAGTTTATAGAATATAATGAGTCGGACATTTCAGACGACGATTTTGACAGGGATGTGTAGTGGACTAGTATTCAATATATTAAATTGTACACCCCTGTAATCGTGCAGATTCGGCAGTCAAATAAGTCGGCATACAGTTCAGAGTATCGTTAAATAAAAATTACAAAAATAAAATTGCTTGTTTGTATTACGTGCCATTTTCATTAGACTCTTTCCCACAAGTGTCCCGGATTGGGTACCGTCCCAGATTGGGTACCGCCACAGTACTGTAGTGGTCAGTTTCCAGACCAATAAAAACAGAAACACTGACATACCACAAATAACATCTGCAAAAATTACTCATCTTTTTAATTTATTGATATCCCACGTTTGAAAAATGGTGGAATATAGGCCTATTGGAAGATAATTTGATCTAAACAGCGAGATAACAACATGGTTTCACTGAAAATGACGCCATTTCCGACGTGATACAAACATTAGCTCTTTTTGAAACAAAAATAACAAAAATTTATAATAACTCACCGCCATAAGACGACTCCCTTACAAAATAAAATTTATTTAGCTTTACATTGCCGTTCATTTTGAAAAGCTTGATTAAATGCTTTGAAAGAAATTTGAAACACAAAATGGGTGGTAATGAGATTTTTTCCACCCAAAATCTTCAAATGTTTACAACAAAGTTCGTAACATAGCGGGCAGTTCCTGACCAATAAAAACAGAAATACTTACGGAGGACAAATAAACTCGGGTCTTCACAATACAAAAATTACTCATCTTTTTATTGATATCCGTTGTTTGAAAAATGGTGGAATTCATTGGAAGAAAAATTTGATCTTAACAGCGAGATGACAACATGGTTTCACTGAAAATGACGCCATTTCCGACGCAAAGTGATAGCTCTTTTTGAAACAAAAATAACAAAAAGAATAATAACTCACCACCATAAGATTACCCCCATACAAAATTAAATTAATTAAGCTTTAGTTTAAACTTTATTTTATTGATGTTTAATTACAATAGTACATGGTTATAAATACAAAAAAGGATCCAGAAACAAGTACATAGTACTTATGTAAATCCGTCTCTTTATAGACATAACAGCAGCTATGGATCAGTACTGACAATATTATAATTCATATAAATAAATATATATAAAGTATAACATGTGCAGGGAAAAGAAACAGAAAGGGTGCAAGGATTTATAGTGGGATGGGGGATGATGTTTGATGGGGAAGCGATGGGCATCAAAACTGCATTGAGAGAACAAACGCTGATTGCATGAATACAAACCACAACAAACATGATTACTGATATGAATGAAGTTAAAGTTTCTTTAAAAACGTCTAGACTGAATGATGAGGTTTTGAACACAGTCAAAAATAATTTCATTTAAGTGAATTGGTAGTTCGGGTCTACCATAAAGTAAAAAGCTTACATTATAGTTAGGAGGTAGGCGACTAAAACATTAGATTCTCAGCTGTTGGTAGTTAGGACATTGGAGGAGGAAATGTTCTGTAGTTTCAGTAGACAAATTACATGAGCACATG
>NW_018406760.1:159654-162630 GCF_002113885.1 Mizuhopecten yessoensis | reverse complement strand
AAAGAGCAGTGGACCTAAAATTGATCCCTGTGGAACTCCTGCTTTGATATATGCTAAATAAGATTGTTTACCATTTATAACAACACGTTGACAGCGATTATGTAAGTAATCTGAGAACCAAGTAAAAACATTTCCCGTGATGCCGAAAGATTTTAGTTTAGAAAGAAGGCCTCGATGCCATACTCGGTCAACCGCTTTGCTGATATCACAGAAGACCATTCGGACTTCTTTACCTTTATCAAGAGCAGAGAAGATATCATAAGAAATAGATAGAAGTTGATTTATAGTGGAATCACCGGATATGAAACCAGACTGGAAGGGTGTTAATAAAGATTTATCAATAAGATAGTTGTAAACATATTTATATACACAGCGTTCCAACATTTTCCCAACAATTGATAATAGAGAGATAGGACGATAATTACTTAAAGTAGATGGATCGTCTTTTTTAAATACTGGTGTTTTCCAAGATGACAGAAAAATACATTCAGTGAGCGAAAGGTTGAATAGGATTTGTAGTGGATAGCTAAGAATATCGGCAGCTTCCTTAATCAAACGAGGACTTATAAGGTCGGGACCAGAGGCTTTCTTCATGTCAAGGGAATGTATTGCATCAAGAACGTCTTGACGGGATATAACAATGTCGGAAAGTATGTGAGTATGAGAATAGTTTAGAATAGGGGGATCAATATTAGAGTAAAATACCCCTGCAGGTAGGGCGTAAGAATTGTACCTGCTGCCCCCAATTGCATGATCGTAAGAGGCGACTAAATTTGGGACCTTATCTCTTCTCTCCTTTCTAAATAACTTTCTTCTTCCTAATGTCTCCCTTGACAATGCCTCACTTTTGGCCATTTGTTGAGCGTTCGCCCCTGTGAGGAAGGCTTTGGGTTCTGTCCCCTGGCCGAGACATACCAAAGTCTTTAAAAATGGTAGTTTCTACTCCTGCTTAACGCTCAGCAAATTAGGAGTGGGACGACTGGTTCGCCCGTTGTCAGTATAATGTGACCGGGTGGGGCGTCCTGCTGGGTGTCTTCGGCAGTATGTTTCAGTGAGGTAGCACTATAAAGTCGGCATCAGTTCCGCGCTATCACAAGGAGACAAACACGAACATATCGCAGCCTCCCAAAATACACACACATACACTACACGCATGCATCTTGCACACAGGGGAGGCCGTCCTTAAATGACCTTAGCTGTTAATAGGACGATAAACAAAATCAAACAAACAAACAAAGAGTAATTAATAGTAGATTGTGAGGAGAAAAAAAGTGTTAAAGGCGTTTGCTTTATCGAGATCGTCATAAAAAATGTCGTTATTGGCAGAAATAGGAAGAATGCCGCCTTTTCTTTAGAGTGAGACATAAAACTATTTATAATTTTCCACCATTCCTTGGCACAAGTGTTAGTAGACCTATTATAGTTGAGTTTATCACAGAGTTTGTTAAAATAGTCACGTTTGGAATTACGAATGGCGTTTATACAAGTATTTCTGAATTTTGCCCAGTCGTCTACTTTACCAGAATGCTTAGCTTTCCATGGATATACTTCATTCTAATGTAAACCATTCCGTTGAGGAGGAATTAGAAACACAACTTTGTTGGAATAGCAAAACAAAATCTCGAATCTCAAAAAACAACATCCGGTTGACGTTGAACACAGTCGCAGAAAATGAAAAAATATGGCAATAAATCAATACATCGGGTCCTGTGACACCATCTACTACTTCCACCAGATGTAATTTAAACAACCCACAACAACAAGATAGACAAAAAATGTAGTAATACTCAGTATTATTGGTTTGTTTACACACCAATTTCACGCTTCAACCACGCTCTGATGAAGCCATAACTTGTCCGCTAGGGGGCGCTCGAATCATAGAACACCGATCAAGGGAGATAAGCCAACCTCACTCGGAACATATTTACTAAGGCAAAGGGGAAGTTGCGTATCCATGAACTGTTTAAAGACTCATGCATTTAAGTCCTCTTGTCCCTTCGGCGTGACTTAAATTAAGTTGACGCGGGTATGAGGAGAAGGCCAGCTGTGCTTCTGGACTTATAAACCGTTAGGTAAGGAATTTTTGGAATAATTAAATCTGAGTTAATACAACGAGATTTAATTATTTATCAACAAAACATGTGGTAGTTACAATATTTGAGCTACAATTATCAATAACGTAAAGAACCAAAATAAAACTGAGACTATAATACAAATATATCTATAGAGTTCTAATCTTTGGATAGACAGAAGAACGCTGTAACGTCTTTGTTCCGACCTCAGGCGGGGAGTTCCGACCGATAGGTCTGTTCGCCTACCCAGCAGCGATCCCAAGTCTGTGCTTAAGGTAAACGAATTCTCCCTTTTTTGTCCTCAAGTATAACTCTGCTTCCATGAACTGTTTAAAGACTCATGCATTTAAGTCCTCTTGTCCCATCGGCGTGACTTAAGTTAAGTTGACGCGGGTATGAGGAGAAGGCCAGCTGTGCTTCTGGACTTATAAACCGTTAGGTAAGGAAATTTAGGAATAATTAAATCTATGTTGATACAACAAGATTTAATTATTTATCAACAAACATGGGGTAGTTACAATTTTTGAACCAAAATTATCAATATAATTAAAAAAACAAAAAACAAAAAACAAAAAAAAAAACTGAGACTATATAATACAAATATATCTATAGAGTTCCAATCTTTGGATAGACAGAAGAACGCTGTAACGTCTTTGTTCCGACCTCAGGCGGGGAGTTCCGACCAATAGGTCTGTTCGCCTACCCAGCAGCGATCCCAAGTCTATGCTTAAGATAAACGAATTCTCCCTTTTTTGTCCTCAAGTATAACTCTGCTTCCATGAACTGTTTAAAGACTCATGCATTTAAGTCCTCTTGTCCCATCGGCGTGACTTAAGTTAAGTTGACGCGGGTATGAGGAGAAGGCCAGCTGTGCTTCTGGACTTATAAACCGTTAGGTAAGGAA
>NW_018406760.1:148756-159124 GCF_002113885.1 Mizuhopecten yessoensis | reverse complement strand
AATAAGACATACACCAGAGAATAAAGGGTAAATATCTGCATACACCATAGGGACCCCTCGGATAATCTCAAACTCCGGCCAAATCTGACAAGGAAACAAAGTACTGTACCTAACGGAAGCAGAGACGTTTCCCTACTGTCGGGCTCAACCGGCAGTAAGAGACCCGAGGTACATAACAAATATAATATATATACCTCCCTATAAGAACAGGAATATATGCAATAAATACACTTTACAAATAGACAAATATTTTTTTTTCTTTTTTAAGTACATATATACACTAATATAAGCCACATTGGCCAATTTCGAGTCCCCTCTACGACACAAAAACATTAGTAAGGAGCAACAATCACAGATACAACATCCAGCAAGACACCATTTCGGACCAAGGAGTCGTCTCCAAATTACACCACAAGATAAGGATAGGATAGAATAGACGACTCCAAACCACCCCCCGAGGGAAGGCAACTTCCCTCACGCCGACAGAACACTGACTTCCGTCAGTGAGATGAAACCCGTAAGGGCGGATTCATGTAGGCGCGAAACCCGTCATCCATCCATCCATCCAAGTTGCGTATCCCTCCACTACTCATCCCTACGCAGACACATTACATCAATTTTCACAATTATTACACATGCAATTCACAAGAATTTCAAATAACAAATTTACTTTAGGTTATGGATATTTATTTATTGTTTCAGATTGGTAATACACAAGTACTAACTTTCATAGATCATGAACATTGCATGTACATATATATATGTACTAACGTTGTTTCAGACCCATCTTCAGTGTCAATAATTACACATGTATTTACTATTACAGACAGGTTATGAAATTTCAATCATTGCTTCAGACTGGTTATAAATTTGTGTTAACTTTCACAGACATGTAACAGAAAAATAACATTGTTTAAAACTGCATGATTATACATGTGGATTTAATTATATTTATTATCACCGACATGTTAGGAAAACTTATAACTTGTTTCAGATCAGACTGGCTATAAAACTTGTATTACTATCACAAGTAAGGTTATCAAATTTTAATTATTGTTTCAGGCTAGTCATAAATTTGTGTTAACTATCACAGACATGTAAGAAAAAAGTATTGATTGCTTCAGACTGGTTATAATCTTAACTTTCACATACATTATGAGGAACTTTTATTAATTGTTTCAGACTGTTTACATACACATATATTTACTTTCACAGAAAAAAGTTATATCACATGTATTATAGACAAGTGATACACATTTCATCATCAGATTGGTTCTAGTTGTGTAGATTCATCTTTGTGTGACCAAAAAGGCACAAGCCAGATACATGCATGGTAACATTATGCACTTTATAAGTATTTAAATGTATGAATTCATGGTAAAACATATGTATCTAATCAGAAATCTAACCTACCTGTCAGACTGTCAAAATAATAGAAACTGAAAAAAATTACATTGAGGCTAACTCAAGGGACTCCTCAGGTTCTTTTCAAAGTAATTCCACATCATGATCCAGCGGTCCCAGCATATTATTTGTTTGATGCACATTTAGCAATACTATTTGGTCTAGGATAAATATATCATATATACCTATTCCCCAACAACATAATTCATGTAGCAAAACATTAAAAATGTGTACAATCCTCAATTCCAGGTAAAGCACTATTAAGTATAGTTGAAGCCTTGAGATATATTCACCCTCTCATTGAAATTAAAATAATACCTATACCATTTTCTGTTAATAATGTAACATGTATAACTATATTTCACCTATTTAAATAGTGTTGCAATTGTGTCAGAATACCTGTCAATATATACAGTGATAGGCAATCAATTATCAATCTGTCTTACTGTCAATAGTGATACATGTATATATAAATGTATGTATAAAACATGTATAGGGTAAATGTAATGGACAATTATTGTAAAATGTATAAATATATATGTACATGTGTAATACCTGTCTGTGGTAGTAATACATGTGTAATACCTGTCTGTGGTAGTAATATATGTGTAATACCTGTCTGTGATGGTATATACATGTGTTATACCTGTGTGTGATAGTATATACATTTGTCATACCTGTCTGTTGTAGTATATACATGTGTAATACATGTGTGATATCTAGCTGTTTGTGATAGTATATACATGACTGTTTTATACATGTCTGTGATATTTTATACATGTGCAATACCTGTATGTGATTGTATATAAACATGTGTTATACCTGTATGTGGTAGTATATATGTGTGTAATACCTGTCTGCGACAGTATATGCATGTGTTACACATGTCTGTGTGTGATAGTAAATACAAGTTTAATATCTGTCCATAATACTGAATACATGTGTTTAAATTGTCTGTGGTATTCTATACATGTTTATGTTTATTGCTGAACATGACAATTTGGATACACTTATGTTATCAGGATTTGCCCCATAGACAGGCCCTAACCCTGCCTTCCTGTTTATTATAAAAGATAATTGAAATGTCTTTACATAGGAATGTATACAGATTATAAATAGTAGTATACAGGGCACATAAAGAGTGGTATACAGAAAATATATAGAGTGGAATACAGAGTAAAGAGAGTGGTACACAGTATGTATATAAAGAGAGTGGTATACAGAGTATATAAGGATTAGTACGCACAGTATCTACGAAGTGGTGTACCGAGTATATTGAGAGTGATATACAGGGTATATGTAGTGGTATACAGGGTATATACAGAGAGTGATATACAGGTTTGTAAAGATAGGTATACATAGTATAGATAGTGGTAAACAGAGTATATTGAGAGTGGTTTACAGAGTAAATAGTGAGTTATATACATCTTCTAGTATATGAGGAGTGGTATACAGATTATATAGTGAGTGGTATACGGAATATATCAGGAGTGGTAAATTTAGTATAAAAGTGTGTTATAAGGAATATATTGAGTGGTATACATAGAATAAAAGAGTGGTATATATAGAATATATGAGGAGTTGTATACAGAGTATATGAGGAGTGACATACAGTGTATATCGAGTGGTATACAGGCTATTTTATGAGTGGTATACATAGTATACAGAGTATATAAAGAGTGGTATGCAGAGTACACATGCATCACATAATACAGAGTATATAGTGATATATATGCAAAGTATATATAGAAAGTCATATACATAGTATTCAGAGAGTAGTAAACAGAGTGATATAGAGAGTGTTAAACAGAGCATATAGAGAGTTGTGTACAGAGTTTATAACAAATGAAATATATCTGTACTTCATATATTCTGTATATAGTACCTTTATGTACTGTGTATTTATATAATCCTATCTTTACATTTTCTGTACACTATATGATGTATTTCTTTAATAAGCTATGTATGAAGTATCTCTCATGACTATTTTCAGTTATATATCATCTAATTGCTGAAACTTGTTGATAATATACTGCATATAAACTAACACTATTTGATTTACCTCATAAAGAGTCATTTATTGGGTATGAGTATATACAACAAAAGATGTTGTTTCCTGTTATATGTTTGAAAAAAATACGGATAGGTATAAATAGGTATTAAATTCAATTTTTCATTTATTTTATTAAGCCTATACATAGAAAGGAGAGTGATCTTGACTTGAAGAGTTCCTCTTTGAAAATTGGCAAAAAGTTTTGGGTAGGCACAAAACAATATATTGTTGGCCTTTTATATAATGAAAGGATGTGGTCACCTAAGGGTTGAGGGGCGGGGCCAATAAGGGGAAACTGGCAAATTTTAACTTGTAAAAGACTACTTTCTAGAAGGACCTGTCACCATATAAATTGTTACAATATGCGGTAAAAATGGCTGAGGCAATAAGGTGACCATGTTTTGTATCAGTCAAGTTTCTACAACCTAGAAGGGCATGGCATAAGATGGGCCCAATATAGAGCAAATTAAGACAATTTCATCTTCATAAAACTACTTTTCCTTAATGACTGTACAGATTGTAGCAATTCTTAGGTCTGAAAAACTGGGACAAAGCAGCCATATAGAATTTTGGGTGTAAAGCTTTATGTACTTTAAATGATCAAGATTCCCCACCATACCCTGAACACATCCATGCTTACAGGATTGGCTCCAGGGTCATTTCCTGCTCCTGAGGGCTTATTCCCCAGGTCTTAACATGAAATCAGTTCAGATCCCTTTCATATGTTGCTGGACATGCAGAGAAAATATTACTCATGCTATCAAGTCTTTAATGGAGCCCAACCAATCCCTGAGGAGTTCCTCCCTGGGTCATAGCATGGAAATTGTTGAGATCCCAAAGCTCATTTCTTGTATGGTAAGAGGTAATCTAAACAACCAATAAGACAACTCTTGTATAGATGAGGTATAATAATAACTTTGGAGTCTGAGTTTCCTACAGAGAATAGCGATCTAAAATGCCCTGATGTATGGGAGGTGTATATCTGATGTAAAAGAGGTGATACCTGATGAATAAAAGGCGTAACTTGATGTAAAGAAGGTGTAAACCTGATGTATGGATGGTGTAAACCTGATGTATGGGAGGTGTATACCTTATGTATGGGAGGTGTATTCCTGATGTATAGGTGGTGTTTACCTTATGTATATACCTGATGTCTAGGTATACCTGATGTCTAGGTATACCTGATGTATGGGAGGTGTATATACCCGATGTATAGGAGGTGTATTCCTGATGTATGGGAGGTGTTTACCTGATGTATAGGTGGTGTATACCTGATGTATGGGAGGAGAATACCTGGTACCTGATGTATGGGAGGTGTATATCTGATGTAAAGGAGGTGATACCTGATGAATAAAAGGCGTAACTTGATGTAAAGAAGGTGTAAACCTGATGTATGGATGGTGTAAACCTGATATATGGGAGGTGTATACCTTATGTATGGGAGGTGTATTCCTGATGTGTAGGTGGTGTTTACCTGATGTATGGGAGGTGTATACCTGATGTATGGGAGGAGAATGCCTGGTACCTGATATATGGGAGTGACCCAAAGGGGTTTACTTGATGTATAGAAGGTGTATACCTGATGTATAGGTGATACCTGACTTATAGTAGCTGATGCCGGATGTATTTAGGTTGTGTATACCTAATGTATGGGAGGTTTTTATTGGTAGTAGAGAAGGTCATGCATATTTGATTTATAGAAGATGTATACCTGATTATTAGAAGGTGTATGAGGTGTATATCTGATATATAAGGTGTGGGTTTTTTTTTATCAATTGTCACCCATTTACCCTAGGGTGGGGGTAAATTTTGCTATAGTTTATGAACATGAGACTTTTCAGTATTGGAGAGGGACAAAATTCCCTGCTATACGTATGTAACATTCGTTTTTGTCATATCAACAACAAATAACAATTGTATTAAAACTCAGGTGACCTGTTAAACCCATGGGGCCCTTGTTTTAATGTGCTGTATTAGTTGGATGTGTTGATATTGGCTTCCAATAATAATTTCCCTTTAGCTACTTACCTATAATTAGATGTGGGTTACAGGGACATGTCATATGCTTATTAAGTGTGCAGCAAAATACATATATACTGTGATGCTCATTTATTATATATAATATCTTCCATTGTATATATTTGCAACCAGTCAATATCTTTCTCAACTCCCTGGGGAGCATACAGCCAGTGCTGCCATTTCGGCACTCACAGCTAGCATTCTACATTTCTAGCACTGCCCAACAACATACTCATTTACAGCTGAAAGATACTCATTTACAGCTGAGTAGACTGGAACAAGCGGAGTAAAGTATCTTGCTCGTGAATTAGTAAACTGAATATTTCTCTTGGAATCTGCTTCAAACTTTGGGGGAAAAGTCCAGTTACCATATCACTGTGTGATAAAATTCATTAGGAAAAGGAACTGAAATATAAGACATTCTTCATTTTTGAAATTATATCTAAGTTCCCTAGTTTATGATCTAGTGCCTGACACTTTTCAAAAATAAAGATCAAGAGATTAATTTAATCTAATAAAATAACCTTATGTACACATACATAGTATAACTATTCTTGATAAAAAATTGCCTGTAAAATATATTTTATTGTGAAATTTTTCTTGGACTTAAAATTAACCTAGAGAGGTCAAGTTAGATAAAATGTTAAAATAAGCAGTTAATGTTCGGGGTATAAAAAATTGTATTTCAATAAAATTTGCTTACAACAAGCAATACAAGTGATGTGAATGATAAATTTTGAATCAACTAACTCAGCTTTCTGACATCAACTATCTGTATCTTTACCTCAAAATTGCTGTAAATTTATTAACCAGAAACTTGGAATAAACGGCATACCTCAGGTAGACACGTGTCAAAGAAACCAATACTTCTCACCAATAAGAACTATTTCTGACCCATTTACTTTTTGGCCAACAAAAACCAATTGTCATTTGAACATTTCTCTAAGTTCCCAATGGCTCTTCGGAACACTAGAGTTTCGTTCGGAAAAGTTTATAACTCGGGATTATCCCAGCCATATTAGTATATAGTAATGTGTGCTTCCTAATACCAATCTTTTAAAATATATGCGTTAATATAATAATTAATATTTAAATACATCAACTTAACTTATTGATAATATTTTATATCGGTGTTACACTTGCGGAAGAAAAATACGTTTGTGTGCAAAGCTAGTTTTTCACAGCTGCCGTTTGCCTTGAAGCAAAGACAATTGTGTTTCAACCCATACATGAACATCTTCATATAGTGGAAACAATACCCATGTTTTGTTACTTATTTATTTAGGTAAAAACTAATATACATTCTGAGTGAAAAAAGTCTATCACATAAATGTTGATACTAGCAGGCATGAAACGTCGTTCAGAGATTATCATACTATGACGTCACAAACACGTCACCCTCAATCGGCCTACATCGGTTATTTCCGGAAGGATGACAAATAACTGGAAAATCTTGGAACTGATAGCCGTTGCATTTATCTCTTTGTCGATGCCTTATGACTTTTTAATTTCAGTTTTTGCAACAGGCACAAACAGTAAAAACGCGGATGTTTTCTGAAGATCCTTTTTGTCATCAACCATGTTCTGTTAAAATTTCTACCGGGAGATATTTTCGAAAAGAGCCGCATTAAACCAATGGGTCAACGTGTACATTTATTTTTCATCGTCTAAAATTTCATCAGCTTTTGATTTCAATTTGTTGTGTATATGAACGAAATAATTAACATGTTTGAAAGTCTGGTTATAGTCTTTACATAATTTATGTATGCATCACCACTCATAAAAGAAACAATGTATAATTCATTTATGTCGAAATCAAAAATAATTGTCCAGACAACGAACCTGAGTTCAACGCCATTTTTCAGCAACGTATCACTTTTTCAAAACGCATGCCGATTTATAACTAGTTACAGACAGAAACTGTTCAATTTTATTTGGCATCGTTACCTGTCAAACCTCAGTGACAGTTACAAATCTTGAAATTCAATCCGGTGTTTCAATTCAGACTATATATCGATATAACAAAAATGTCAGTTACATCAAAGTATTAGAATGTTTTCTTTTTTTTAATTTTATTTTTTTAACTAACATCTCTATACATTTACTTTTATAGACTTATCGTCAAATATGTAATATGCCTTTTTTTCTATATTAATTACAAAACAGTTTTTCGCCAACTTATTTCAATCATTCTTTTTGTGACCTGACTGGAAGCACGCAGAGGATTTAATTCTTAATGTGGGAGGAAGCTGAAGTATCCGGAGAAAACCCGCGTGGTCGGGTAGGTAACCGGAATTGAATCCGACCATCTTGGTGAAGACGAGCGCGCTATCCACTGCGCCACCCGACCCATCATGTACGTTACGCACAAGAACAAATATCTACTTTAGCTTTGAAAATGGCGTCATTAATGCAAAAATCATATTGCGAATACATGTTTACCTATCATCAACGATACAAAAAATCTACATAAGGGAGACCGGGGCAAGTCAGTGATATTGTTGTTTTTGAGCTAATATTTACAACTTTAAAGATCTTAGCAGGTTAGTTGGCTGGGCATTCACACGAACAAAATGGCGAGGAAAACTCTAAATTAAAATTACTAAACAGGAGAAAATTACGTTTGAGAGGGTAGAAAGAAAATCATGATCTCGCTTCTATTTATGCAAACTTTCTGTAAACGGAATTGCTATTTTTTACGGTCAACCGTGCAACACACTGACAGCTTCAAATGCCAAGCCAAGCACTCACTACCATATTGCTGTACGATAAGAATTTATAGAAATACCAATTTGGGCCCGGACAGTTTCGGCCAATGATACCGTGGCAAGTTCGGCCCAAGTAACACATAAAAAGTCGTAAAATTGGCGGTTACATCTGACGTTGCATGCTTTATAACGTCAAAATTAAGCTGATTCCAATGGGGCCGAATTTACCCGAATGCCTGTCCGAACTTATCCCATTGCGGGGCTCGTTCGGCCATCCGATCATGCGACGGGGAAAATTAAATAATGTTCAAAAACGGACGTGCCAAAACGGACTTTAAAAAAAGGTAAAGCCAACAACTTAACAACATATGGAGTTTCGTGTATGGCAGTTTCTATAGAAAATCGAAAGTGATTCCAGAAGGAGTGCACAATATTAGGAGGTCTGTAAACTGCACATAGGAGAAATTTCTTGTTTGGAAACTGGATCTCTGTCCAAACCACTTCACCCACCCCAAATTCCAAGTCAGCTCTTCGACGGGTGCACAAGAGACTGGAAGTGTAAACAGCTATCACCCCACCCGGAGAACCACGATCCTTGCGGTACAATTTATAGCCACCTAGGAGTATATCGTCGTCTGCTATAGATATATCAAGGTGAGTCTCGGTGACACAAACAATATCATAGTCAGTTGCTACATGTTCTAAATATGACAACTTATTTCTCAGACTACGAATGTTCAAATGAAAAATAGAGATATCGTTATTTTGGGTTGTTGGGCCAGGGTTAGGATGAACGTCGTTACAGGATAAGAGAACGAATTGTAGTATAAGTAGAAAGTTAGATTTTTTGATAATACAACATAGGGTAATATGTCGGCTAAAATGTACATCACACCAGACCTGCAGCCTTTGAAAATGTTCTGCATATCAATATAAAATAAAAACGTCTGTTTAGTTAAAATACCATGTGTACGTTGGTAGAAACAACCGACTGCCGCTCTATATTGAGCATAATCTTCACCCATGGTCATCAAATAGTATTGCAGTATTTATAGAGAGACAGTCGGTTATACTCACCATACGCATGCGTTTTTCTATATAAATGTAAATGTAGCACTCGGGGGCGGAGAAACGGATATCGGGGTCAGGACAGGATGTAGGTCAAAGGTGAGAGAGGTGAAGAAGGGTAGTAGAAATATGTAAACAACGAAAATATTACTACACAAGGAACACATGTGTAGCGCGCTAAGGTATTAGCTGAATTATTGAGTACTTAAGTTTATGTGAGCAAAATTTACAGTGATATTTGATTTTATATGCTTTTCGACGCTATATTTACAGGCAAACGCATTTGTTACAGGGTATAAACACATTTGGAAATGCGTATATTTACAATACACTTACAGATAAACAATGGTATAATAAAAGTATATCTTATTCATCCTTTAGGAAAAAACAACAAAATGTTAGGGAAGACAATCTTAAGAAGACAATTCAGGCAATTGAACAACAAGATGAAATAGATATTGTTGATTTAGAAGTAAAAAAAAAGAATTACAGGAAATTAGGGAACATAAAATTAAAGATAGTATAGTGAGATCTCGTGCTAAATGGATAGAACAGGGGGAGAAGCCTACAAGCTATTTTTTCAGTCTGGAAAGTAGAAATTTTCAATTAGATAATGGAATAACAATTACAAGTCAGGCAGACATCTTGAAAGAAGTTCAGAAATTTTATGAAAAGATGTATGATTCTGATAATAACATAGCAGATGTAAATTTAAATGAATTTTTGGAACATTATAATGTGATTAAAATTAGTAAAAATGATTCTGAAAAGTTGGATGGCCTAATCTCATTGGAAGAAGCTGGCAAAACGTTAAGACGTATGAAAAATAATAAAAGTCCAGGCATAGATGGCTTTACGGTTGAATTTTATAAGTGTTTTTGGAAATATTTAGGTAACTTTGTTGTTCGATCTATAAATTTAGGCTATAAAAAAGGAAATCTATCAATCTCACAACGTCAAGGAATTATTTCATGCATTCCAAAGGGGGATAAACCTCGACATTTTATAAAAAATTGGAGGCCTATCACACTACTAAATGTTGTTTATAAAATAGCTTCTAGTACAATAGCATACAGAATTAAAACAGTTTTGGATAAAATAATTGATAAAGATCAG
>NW_018406760.1:105012-146525 GCF_002113885.1 Mizuhopecten yessoensis | reverse complement strand
TGATGATGATGATGATGATGATGATGATGATGATGATGATGATGATGATGATGATGATGATGATGATGATGATGATGATGATGCTGATGATGATGATGTTGATGATGATGATGATGATGATGAAGGTTATAACATCACAATGTATGTGAGATGATGATGATGATGATGATGATGATGATGATGATGATGATGATGATGATGATGATGATGATGATGATGATGATTGAGGTAATGGCATCACAATGTTGGTGAGTGAGTGGACGTTTTTGTTGTTGTTGTTTTATTTATCAATAAAACTTGTGAAAACATATGGTATAATAGAGCAGAAATGTATACATTTGGAAAGCATTGAGTTTTCAGTACATGTGAAATTATAATATCAAAAATACACATATACATAAAGATACATTTGGAGGGCTGTATATTTTCCTTTAAATGTGCAGATATCAAATTTGATGGTACATACAATGATGTAGGCATACTAGCAGATATGAAATTGAATTATACATAAACATTTGCAGAGCAGTAAATGTTCATTATAGTTTATGTTATTCTTTTGAATAATAATTAAGTATGCATTTGGAGAAAAAAGTAAACATGTATTTTTCATATATAAAAAGGGAAACATACATTCATACATATAAGTATACGTTTGGATTGGAAAGCAGCATACTTTAAGTATATTGTAAGAATACTATGACAAATTGGAAATATATATGTACATTTAATAAAAACAGTATATTTTAAACACATATGTATACCTTTGGGAAGTTTTGTATTTCCAATACAACTTACAGATTGGAATCATTCTAGTGTATTAATACAGTGTAATTAAAGGCTATCAAAACCAAATACTACACAAAAAAATACTTATGTATAAGTACATTGGAAAGCAGTATATTTTCAGTACATGTAAGGGTTGAAAATTAACAAATTTTCAGTACATTTGTAGATATTCTATGGGATAATAGCTTAGTATGTACGTGTGGAGAGCAATGTATTTGCAATGAAATTTACTTCTGGTATAATATGGTATAATACTTATAATACATTGTTGAGAGCATTGAACTTGCACATGCATGTATTAAATGGAACCATATATATGCATCAACATGCATGTGGAAAAAAAAGTGTATTTTTAGCACATTTGAAGATACCCTATGGAATAATCGTTGCAGATATAACAATGGGTAATACATAAGAGGTAAGTATGCACTGAAAGAGCAGTATAGATTTACAGTACAATTTCAAATACATTTTGGTATAAAACAGCGCATATATATACTTTTGAAAGCAATGTATTTTCTGTATATATGTATTGATTAATACATCAGTATACATATTTGGAGAGCAATATGTTTCCATTAAGTTGTTTTTGCTAATATATTATTGAATATACTACATAGGTATGCGTTAGGTGAGCGATATATCTTGAACATCAGAACATTTGAAGATATAATATTGAGAATTGCATATGAGTGTTTTAAGGGATGTATAATGTGATTTCAATACATTAAGTTTTATTTCGGAATATATACAGATATGACAGGGAGTACTTAGTATCGGTCAGCTCTCGCAGTACCCTCGGAAGACAGAGAGGGGACTTCCTGTAGTAGATGGGTTAGGTTTTTGATCAGTACTTTGTCGCTTGTCGGTGAAGATTTCACAAAAATCCGTCCGTCACTTGTCCAATAGGTATGGATTTCTTTCCTTCATTTTGCCTTTCCCAACAGCATGATGACAGACTGGCGGATTTTGGCGAGATCCTCAGTAACAAATAATTTTTCGCGGTCATTTTTCAACTTCCGTTTGCTAGTGAACACTTAATTTTTGACATTCCAGCTGCGGAACCTGCAAATCACTTGGTATTTACCATCACGATTTTCTTTGCCGATTATATGGGAGCGGAAAATGTCATCTTTCTCAATACTGATATTTAGTTTTGACCTGTACATTTCTATTATTTTAGGGTCCGAGAACCTTTTCTGGTCAGGGGTCAGTGTCACGTTGTGGAACCTGAGAGTGTTTTGATAACCATATTGTTCTAACTCTATTGATTTTTCATCAATACAAACATTCATTTTTTTCATATCGGCCTGAAGTGAAGCACATGTATTGGTTAAATCCTCATTGGAAGCTTTCAGATCATATACAGCAGTCTCCTGTGTCTGGATTTTATGTTGTAAGGGTTGTATAAGTTCAGCCATTGTTGCTTGGACAATGTCCTTGAGCATATCTGTCAAAAAGGGGACGAAGGCCTCAGCCCATACTGGTGCTATAGATTTAAAAATGCTGACCGAGATCAACAGCTCTGGAACCATTTTGAGACCGAGGGACTCAACACAACACAACACAACCAACCACAAAGAGGGATGGCACAGAAAACTGAAGAAGAAAGTGGAACACGCCCACCCCAACATCTACAGCATCATCCGCGTCTTCCAGGAAATACAGGCCAGCAACGAGATAACGCGCATCCAACACGCAGCAGGAGGACAACTCAGACCAAGAGCAAAACGCTACCATAACATCGACAGCCGCCTTAACCAACTAAAGGAACGGTTGGAGAGTGGTTCAACAGATGTAATCCAGTACGCCAACACAGCATCCCATCTTTTGAATTTAGAGTGACATTGTGATAAATGTGCTTGTTATGGAATTTTTATTTGGTGCTTTGCTATTATATTAGTTTTATATCATGCATCTTTGATTGATTTGATCAACCAGTGCTGAGTATTCCATATGTGCATGTAATTAATTCGTTTTATTTATTTTCATTCCCAGCTTTGCATCTGTTTTTGCATATTTATCAATGTAATACATGATCTCTGTCTTTACTGATTATATTTGTCATAAATTGCTTGCTAAATTTAGTTCTATTTTATGAAAAATATATATAACACATATGTAAATGTATAGTAAAAATGTATAAAATTGATTTAATATGAAATTAATAAAAGCAGATTTTCAGTTAATGTATTTTGATGTGTTTTTATTAAGTAATAGCTGGAATATTGTAAATATTTATTCATAATTCCAGTAAATATTACGAAAATCAGGAAATATTCGTAAAATATTCCTATAACTAAGACAGTATTTCCTATTGGTAACAGGTAAATACAGGTAAATAATCGACCTGTACCATACCAAGTTTATTTTTTATTTTTACACTCACGCCACACGTATACGTGCGTAACAAGAGGTCACATATTACATAGTATACATTGATGGACATAGTGCACACATAATATGACACATGATACAATTTATACAATAACAACCCATTTCAATAATTCTTTTAGCTAACCTATTTTAGATATTAAGTAGCTTCATTACTCTTTGTATAAATATACTTAATTTGGTTAAAAGTACCGTGTTACAAATTGAGAACATTCCTTTCACTTTGATATTAGTTGGGTTGACATAATATAATTTGGTATATAAAGTTGTCTAAGAGCTACAACAGATACATTAGTACATTGGTATAAGTAGTGGTATTCGTCCCCAACACAGTTATTACATATGTACATAGGGGACATAACCTTTCCTCGCGTGGGACTCTATTCCATCTTCCTGTTTCTATAGGAAATTTTATATTTGATGTTCTAAATTTACATATTACTTTTCGTTCATTACGATTTAGCTTTAAAAGATATGGTTTAATATTAAACTGAAATTTGAATAAGGAGTAAACTTGCCCTCGCGAGGTTTCAACATCATGAAACCAACTTTGAATGAATTGATCGCATAATCTCTGCTTAATGATATTTTTCAAGCACTGTCTATTAATTGTACATGATATTTGGAGAGTCCATAAATTATTAAATCCAGTATTGTTTAAGATATCTCGTATATACGTTAACCATTTAAAACTTAATAAAGAATTCTGGTGCAAATTGTACATTAACTTATACATTACACTAGATAATTTCGATCCACCCGTTATAAGCTTATGCCAGAACATAACCATTCTAACACTGATTTCAATTTCTAGGGAATACCTTCCTAACTCACCATATACCATATAATTTGGGGTGCTCTTCCGAATGTTAAAAATTTCCTTACAAAACTGTAAATGTATTTTTTCGATACTTTTTGAATTTTCATAGCCCCAAATTTCACATCCATATATTAAAATAGGTGACACAAGTGCATCAAATAATTTCAGTTGAAGATCCACATGAATGGAAATATTTCTAATCTTAATGTACAATGCATATAAAGCTTTTTTTGCTTGCTCTGTTAGTTTACTTTTGGCTTTTGTACAAACACCATTGTAATTTAATATTATTCCAAGATATGTGTACGAATCTTGTATTTCTAAAATCTCATTATTTAACGTAAAGTGATGGTCTACCAGAACAGACTTTAATGACACCTCTACCGTTTTCCATTGTTTATATAATTCCTTTGATCAGTAAAAGTGGGAGAAAGGGGAACAAACCGTTCATAGGTACACTAGCCCGGAACCGCTTGACTGATTTTTGACACCTTTATAATTACCACACACAGAAAGGGCACTCCGTTAACAAACTTACTATAGAGAGAGACGTATTGTAATCTCTGCTATAGACAACAAGGAAGCTTATTTAAGAACACTCTATTTTCTCAGGAACTCAGTTTTAACCCTCATTGATACAAAACAGATTTCTTAGATTTCACATGATGACAATAAAGTTATCTTCATAATGATTTTTTAATGATTACTGAAGAATATCATCATTTTCAAAAATCTGATATTGAAAAGTTTGTTACGTATTGGGGTTGGTATTCAACCTTGCTCGCTGATAACAGAACTCATGATAGATTATTTATAAATAGATTAGTTTTAAAAGAAATCATCTAAGTGAAAAGTGAAATATCCTAATAAGGGACATCATATTTTTTTTGCATTAAATGAGGAATTCCAAGTAAAATATCAGTGTTGTGAAATGAAATTGTGCCTGGGGCTGTCATTTCCTGACCGAGGGACAGCCAAAGGATCTTACCTGTAGGTTTAGACAGTGAACCTGATCAAAGTCACATTTTGTGATTTCAAGGCAATTAAGTCAATTGCCTTGAAGGTACAAAATGTGACCTTGATCAGGGACAGCACATCAGAATCCAATGTGACCACAGGTGAATGGTCAATGCATTATCACTGCCTATATTCTCAGGTATAGATATCATATTGAAAGAAAAGTTTCTGTCAGCGGGTGGTCATGTTGCCCTAACAACCTTTATAACGGTCACTAAAGTTGTTTACACCTTTAACAAGGGACAGGTCATTACCACATGGCCAGCTGTATGTCTGTTATTTAAATTACCCCTTAGCTGCTGGTGTAAGGAACACACAGTAGGCCCATGGGGAGGGCTGTTTTGTCCATGTATGTGTAAACCGACATTTTTGTGTGGGTTTTTTTCCTCAGACTATTATGATAGTTGGAATAATTTTCACGTAATGCGGTTTGTAATGATTTTTTTTATCAACAATTCGTTTCGACAAAGATATATTCCGTAAAATTTTCGACCGAACGTTTCACAAACGCTTTTGAAATGGAAAGATGTAGACGCAAGTGGAACGGAAACGATACGGAAGTGCTACGGAAACGCTACGCAAGTGCTACTGAAATGCTACGGTAATGGTACGGAAGTACAACGGAATTGCTACGCAAATGATACGCAAGTGCTTCGCAAACGGCAGGGAAATGCTACGCAAACAGTACGCGGAAAGTGGAACAGTGAACGTGTACGGGTCTGTAGTGCTACCTAAATGAAACATACTGCCGAAGACGCCCAGCAGGACCCTCCACACGGTCACATTATACTGACAACGGGCGAACCATTCGACCCACTCCTACTAAATTGTCTCGGCCAGGGACAGAACCCAAAGCTTTTCCCACAGGGGAGAACGCTCAACTAAAGGCCAAAAGTGAGGATTTATCAAGGGAGACATTAGGAAAAAGAAAGTTGTTCAGAAAGAAGAGAGTAATATAAAATCCCAAATTTAGTCGCCTCTTACGATCATGCAATGGGACAGCAGGTACAATTTTCCCGCCCTACCTGCAGGGACACTGTCTGAAAGAAGCTTTCTTCAACAGTGTTGGACCATAATAGAACATGGTCGACACATTTGGTTTTGTTGGGGATGTCCAAAACAAGCTTTCTGGTGTATCCATTGCCCGATGCGATGTAGCCTTGGGGTGCAGTTTTGTAACGGTACCTCCCCCAAGGAGTAATGAACGTAGTCAAGTGTCTGTCCTCTTCGCAGATGAGTTCACTGTGATAACTGTTCCATGCATCAAATAATGTCTTCTTCTTTCCATGTGGAATAGATCGGGCTTGGTGTATTGGCGAAGGGGTGTGATGAGTCTCGCGAGTGGCATGTGCATTTAAAGGTTGGAAGTCAACATTGCGCCGAGGTGAACCATTCTTTTTCGCATAAACAACCATTCTATGGCACCAAGTGACAGGCTCACCAACCGGAACGGGTTCAATAATCCCGAAACGAACATCCTGGTCTAGTCCAGCAATTACTTCATCCTGCCAATGGATTGGAACGGGTACTGGTGTATGGTGAGCGACAGATTTCACGTTTGAGTCCATGAGCGTCTTGGTAGGTCCATTCATAAGTGGTAAAGTCTGGTGTTCACTTGTGTTGAATGTGCTAGACTTGTAGTGGTCAAGAAGGTAACTTTTAAACGACGAACCTTTTCCGTTTTAGCAGGGTGGTGGCAGTTGGCGCATGCTGTGTCTTGGTAATCCGGTAAGGAGAAAGTACAGCTACATGTAACCTGATGTTTATATTGTGTATATATATAGATACACGTAAGAGTTCGTGTCTATATTTTACCTGAAAGTTCTTATGTTTGTGACGTCATTGATTGTGTTGGTGTGTTGGCGTACTCGTTTTGTGTGTTGCATGTTTGTTACTAATTCGATTGAGAGTTGTTATTTGGTCAACTGACTAATCGCAGCATTTGCTTGACCATTCAACTTATGTTTTATGTCGACTCTTATCCGACACACAACCGGAGACACTCTAAGGAGTCCGACATATATGAAACATACTGTACTTCCAACTTACATTGGAAGAAGTCCTTTGTTCACAGCATCCTGGTGAGTGCGTCGCGTTAAGTATTTTATTATAATTCAATTAATTTATAATTTATAAATTAACTATGCAGCGCGATGAATAACTGAACTTTAAGGACAGGCCGGTATATATGCAAGTTTGGTCTGCGAATCAGAATTGATAGAGATATAGATGGATCATCAAATGATGTTACTTTCTGTGGATCAAATGTGATGAGTGGGATAGACTATATGTTAATGCCTTTTTCTTTGTTCTCAACTGTGAAAAATTTGTAGTATGTAATTTTACAGAGTTTTCTGATCATGCTTCTTTACATGTACAGTTATATGGTAAAGGATTATCAATTAATGATGCTGTTGAAGGCAATTGTAACGGTAGGGACAGTCCAAAATATATATGGAATGATGAATATAAACATCAATTCACAGAGTCATTAAATATAAATTCTGACAAGCTTAAGGAACATGTCCAGATTAGGGGGGAATTAAAATCAGGAATCCATCGACTCCAGTGTAGAAAAGTTCACTAAGGTAATACAAGAATTAATGGAACCTTTCTTTCGTAAAACTGTACATGATAAGTGTGCTAAGAAAACCCATGTTGAAAATGTTAGATGTTTGACTGTAGAGACTAGAAATGACAAGCCCTGGTTTTAATGATAAAGTTAAATGTTTACATAGAAAATATTTATCTGCCTTAAGAGTATTTAATAGTAATGCAAATCCAACAAATCACGCAATGCTCATGACAAAGAAAAAACAATATAATGTTCTGGAATCTAAATTGAAGAAGCAATATTTTAGCGTAGAGGGTGACATGATGGAGTATTTGAGGAAACATAATCCTAGATATTTTTATAAAACGTTTGCAAAGAAAAAATCAAATCCACCTAAAGTTTCAATGGACCAATTATTTGAGCATTTCAAAAATGTAGCAAATTCTGGAGTTGACTTTGGACATAACGAAATTATAAATAATGAGAATGATGATAATGTAATGTTTGATGAGTTAGATACTCCTATTTCGTTTAGAGAAATTACAACGGCGATCAATAATCTGAAACGAAATAAATCGCATGGTTCAGATGGTCTGTTAAATGAATGTTTTATTGAATGTAAACAGTTGTTGTTACCTTTTTTACACGTATTATTTAACAATATTTTACAATCTGGATGTTTTCCAGTTGACTGGTCCGAAGCAATCATTGTACCTGTGCATAAAAAGGGCGCTTTAACAGATCCTAATAATTTTCGAAGTATCAGTCTAATTAGTTGTATGTGCAAATTATTTACATCCATACTTAACAAACGTTTGATTGACGTTTGTACTAAATATGATATTTTAACAGACGCACAATTTGGATTCCGTCCAGGGGTAAGCAGTGTGGATGCTATTTTCGCTTTGCAAACTATAATTTCGAAAACGTTATCTGAAAGAAAAAGGTTATATTGTTGTTTCATAGATTTCCGCAAGGCTTTTGATTTCGTAGATAGAGTAAGCCTGTGGTGCAAGTTAACAAAGCTGGGTGTTCGAGGTAAATTTTTGTCTACAATTAAGTCTTTATACTCATTAGTTTAATCTTGTGTTTTAGTTAATGGCAAATGTTCGAACTTTTTTTCTAATAATGTTGGATTGATGCAAGGGGAAATTTTGTCCCCGTTACCTTTTTCTTTGTTTTTAAATGACTTTGAAAATAGTTTTATAGAAAATGGAGCATCCCATTATGATTTTAGGGAATTGAGTTTATTTCTTCTTCTATATGCAGATGATTTAGTTTTGTTTTCTGAGTCAATCGAAGGTTTACAAAGCCTCTTGAACAATCCAAGTGAGTATTCGAATAAGTGGAAATTAACAGTTAATACCGATAAAACCAAAATTATGGTTTTCAGAAATAGTGGAATTACTAGAGAATCAGAAAGCTGGGTGTATAACGGCAACAAAATTTAAATTGTGGATCAATTCTGTTATCTGGGGGTTCTGTTTAGATTTAATAACACATTCAGTTTCATGGTTAAACATGTAGCAGAGCAAGGTCGTAAAGCGCTTTTTGCCTTACGATCTAAATGTAAACACATTCATTTAAACATCAAAACTATGCTACACCTCTTCGACACATATGTGAGAAGTGTATTATATTATGGCTGTGAAATATGGGGTAGTTATAAAGGAGTTGAAATAGAAAGGGTTCATATGGAATTTTGTAAAAATATACTGTGTATTAAAACATCTATGCTATGGTATATTTTGAGCTTGGACGACTTCCTCTGGCAAACAATCAGATGCTTCGAATGTTTAAATATTGGTTTAAGTTGTTAAATTGTGAAAATTGTATTCTAAAAGAAGCATATCAGTTTTTATCGAAAGAAACTTGGAGAGAAAACCCGAAACGAAATTGGTTATTATTCATAAAGCATAAATTATTTGAACTAGGGTTTGGATATATATGGTTAAGGCAGGCAGCTACCGACATCTATCTACTACCTATTATTAAACAGCGCATAGATGATCAGGAAAAACAAACTTTATTCAACTCGTTGGCCATCTCAAGTAAATGTGATCTCTATAGATACATGGTAGATACCGTGATGTTGCAATATTATTTAACAAAGTTTATACCAAAACAACGTCGTATTATGATTACCAAATTACTTATGTCAGCTCACAATCTTGCAATAGAAACGGGAAGATACAGGAATGTTGCAAGGAATAATAGATATTGCAGTAACTGTGACCCAATAGAGATAGAAGATGAATTTCATTTTCTATTTACCTGCCCACGTCATCTAGATCTAAGGAGAAAATATATTAAAAATTATTACTGGCAAAAACCATCTGTATTCAAACTTATCGAATTAGTAAACACACAATGTAAAAGAACTGAATTTGTTAGGTAAATTTATTATTGAAGCTAACAAACGAAGGATTGTTTAACTTATAAGTTTGTTTTACGTAATTTTGTACGTTGTTTTTTGTTGTTGATGATGATGATAATGATGATGATGACGATGACGATGATGATGATGATGATGATGATGGATTAATAGAATGTTGATGATGATGATGATGAAAGTGCTAATGATTTCAATAATATCGGTGATTTGTAAAAAATGGACCACTTTTATGAAATTCGTGTAATTATGTCATGTTGTTGTACTTTGGCGATGATGATGATGATGAGGATGATGATGATGAGGATGATGATGTAGTATTTAATGTTGATTTAAAGAGATGATTATTTCATGATGATGAGTTATAAGACGACGACGACGGCCACTACGATGAGGAAGATGATGATGATAATGATGAAAGCGATGAATTATGATTTCGATGATGTTGTTGTTGCTACTTTTTTGTGATGAATGTGCCAGTAATATGTAATTATATGTTGTACTTATATGAAATTATTTGTTGAAAATCCTATAAGTTGTAAAACTTACGGAAATAAATTGAATTGAATATCAAAAGTTTGTGATTAAGTGCCCCGGATGTAAAACCGACGTCAATAACACTGACGCTATCATGCGTGACGTACTTACCCGAATAATTGCCGATCCGGAAATATAGCTCGATCTGCTAGGACACAAAAATCAGGACATGAGTCTTGAGGATGTATTTCAATTTGTTGAATCAAAAAAACCCAGTAAGCGTTCAGCTTCTAGACTTTCAGATTTTCGTCCAGTTGAGGCTGCCAGCAGCTCGTACCGGAAAAGCAAGGCTGACAGACCGTCGTCCAAGGAAACCACCAGCAAAGCAGAGCAGTGTGCATATTGCGGAAAAAAGGGTAACTGCAAATCTGCCCTTGCTCGCATTCGTAAACCAGAGTGAACAGCATATGGACACATATGTAGGCATTGTCATCGCGAACATCATTTCGAAATTGTATGTAGAAGCAAGGAAACCCCAAAGTGACAGACCGTGAGACACTTTCTGGAAGTGCTTTGTTCGACGCATTGTGCTCTGTTCATGATTCTCTACAAAATCACCACTGTACCGTTAGTGATTTTGGCATCAAACGCTCAATCTGCATTGACCTCCATGTCTATGATGAACTGACGAACTCCTGGGTGAAACAATGCTCAAAACCTCAACCATTTGTGAACGTGACGTCTAAAGTTACCGCTGAGGACACACTACCCTAAGCTTCAAACTGACGCGAGACACCGGCAACGTCTCAATACCGGCTGTGGCTGACACGGGATGAGTTGCCTTGCTGGCTTGAAAGTAATCCGCCGCCTTGGTCTACGAGAATCAGAATTCATAACCGTAACGATGTAGATGGACACGGCTACATACGGTGGTATACAAATTCTTGGGGCGACCATCCTTCGCTTGATCGGGAAAGACAAGGCAGGAAACACCAAGGAGACCAGACAGATAACATATGTCACAAGCTCATCGGATAAGCTCTTCCTCAGTCCCGAAGCCTGCGCTGCATTGGGTATTATCCATGAATAACGACCCTTCTGTTGACTGACCAAGACATTTGACTATATCATTGATTTTAAGACTAAACAGGGTAACTGATAGGATCCCACCCTGTGGGACTCCCATTTCCTGTTTAGATGTTTCAGAAAAAGTTGAACCAACACGGACTTTGAAGTGTCTATCTGATAGGCAATTACAGTAGATATAAAATTGGGGAGGTTTCCACGTACACCAAGGTCATGAAGATCTTTCATGATGCCATACTGCCATATAGTATCATAGGCCTTCTCAAGATCAAAGAACACGGCAACACGGTCTTCCTTCTTGGCGAAAGCCTCTCGAATGAATGTCTCGAGTCTGATGAGATGGTCATGTTTCCCTCTTCTGTTTTTAAAACCACTATTATATCGATGGCCTCAAGAAACCAAACCAATCTTGTGTTTATCATTCGTTCTAAAGTTCTACATACACAACTAGCCAGAGACATAGGACACTAGTTGTTTGGTCAGTAGCATCCTTTCCCGGTTTTGGCATAGGTATAATTGTTGAGTTCTTCCACGAATCTGGAATCTTTCCGAAAGCTTAAACTTGGTTGAATATGTAAAGAAAATATCTTAGTGACGAGTCCGGTAGGTGTTTGAGAAATTGATATGGAATATCATCTGGATCTGAAGCAGAGTCCTGTGATTTTCCAAGCGAATCAACATGTTCTGGTAGGGTAAATGGTTCATTGTATCTTTCTTTGTTTGGTGATTTGATTTTTTGGGAGTGGTCTAAAGGGGTGAGTTTTTAGTAATGTTTTTTTGCAAATGCATCAGCAATTTCAGACTTTGACGAACAAAAAATAGTTTTTATTAATGAGGTGGGAGCTCGAGGATGTTGACTTTTTCTTTTTTCCCACTTATTTTCCGAATCATATCCCATACATTTTTGGAGGACGTGTTTGATGATACCTTGGATACATATTCTCTCCAGCTGTTTCTTTTGTCAATTTTAATTGATTGCCGAGCCTTTGCCCGCCAAATTTTAAAATCACTGTAGTTTGAAGCGAAGCGTCTTAGAGCAGCTGCCCGATTGCTCCGTGATTTCAAAAAATCTTCTGATAAAAGGAACGTGTAAAACCATACATGCCAAAAACTCGATGACGTCGTCAGATATCAGCATAAATGTCAGCAATTTCAAAATGTCCACGATGAAGAACGAAAATTATAAAGTTGGTTTGAATTGTAGAATGTAATTTGAACAAAACAAGTTGTATTTTTTTTTTATATAATTTTTTAGAAATTGTTTACATTCTCTCTTGCAACACACATACCATTACGGATTTTTTTTCCCGATCTACGACACGCGAGTATATAATCTAATCATATATAATTATCTGAAACAGCGTATATAGATCTATACCATCTACAAATATATACAAATACAGGCCTAACATAGATACTCTAAATATGGTACATTATCGATTATATACGGCACACAAATAATATCCCACACATCTAACGAATTGCAACAGGTCTGAATTTTTTAATGTCTATCTTTAAGAATATTATATAAAAGTATGCATGTATTTCACTTTAAAATTTGTCAAATAAGTGAAGTTTATGGAGGAAGTTTTTGGGGCGTTGTAGTTTTTGGGGCGAAATAGTTTGGGTGTTTTGTTTTTTGGGGCAAATTGGTTGGGGCGTATATAACAGCTTGGGGCGTTACGGTTTTGGGGCAAATCGTCGTGTAATATACCTAGGTTATACATAATAATATGAAAAGAAAAATCTCAACAACGAGTTTCTATTACTTTCATCTTGTCAAGGAGATTCTTCAGATATATATATACCGTTACGTCTGCTTAAAATGATACGGAACTAACGACGGGGTAAAGATTTCCCCTTTACATCTGAAATAACCAATCAGAATCGAGGATTTTCGAGATATGCGAGTACATGAAAAATCAGTGAACTGTGTCGACGCTATTTCTTCTAGTATCCAAGCAAATGTGAGTGACGCGAACCGAATTCAGCCACATCGATGATAGGCAACGTGTACGTTTTGTGGGTCTGCAAGTCATACGAGCAGTGAAACCCGACTCTAAATTTCGGAGGTAAGTCGACGTGCGTTGCACGTCAATCAATCAGTAGGTGTGACTATGGCCAGATGACAACATGCCATGCAGGTAGGTCGATAGCTGCGATAACGTAGCTTTCTGACGACGAGATATTTTTTTATATATTGCGTCGTCAGACAGAGGAGGCCGGATATTTTTAATATTAGTACTAGAAGGTCATCAATGGGCTTACACCGACGTTACACAGATGTAGCATGCATGGCAATGTTCAATTCGAAATACATTAAGTAATAATAAAATGCTGCTGCTGACAGTCACAGTAACCTCGTGATGTAAGTAGAAACGATTTCCTGGTAAAGCTCAACCCGATCTGACGATGAATCTAGAGGAGTTCAGACTGCTGTCATTTGTTCATGGTAATAACTATATTATGAGGGTGCAAATATCAGAATTTCAGTGCCATGTTTTCTTAAAATAATAGTATTTTTTCTTTCTAAGTTTTATCCTCCCGTGTTCATTTTTCAACCATCATCTGTTTTTGATGGTCGTTTATTTCTGGGTTGCGAGTGCACTTGCAGGTCATGTCAGGGGTGATCATGGAGGTTATGTTTTGACGCCGGCATGCTTGCAACCATTCTAAAAAAAAAATGAAATGATGATCTGTACTGGAAGTAACTTGAACACCCTTGAAGACCCATTAAATTAACCTGAAAGTGTTTGTGGCTTCTCGTCTGCTTTGCTGTCATACTGCTCCTTCGAAATCACGTGACGCGTGTTAGCGGAGACTTAGATTGGAACAAAAAGTATGCAAGCCGATAGTCCGAATTATTCTGATGTTTTATCGACTTTTTTCATATCGGTCTGTCGTCGATTAACGTCAGAACTCCGGCCCTCTATAATATGCGGGAAATATGCACCCGGAGCGCACTTCAAGCTGATATTTTCGAAACAAATCGTCACTGTCACACACATTTGGCACATGGACGTTAATCGACGACAGACCGATATGAAAAAAGTCTATAAAAGGTCAGAATAATTCGGACTATCGGCTTGCATACTTTTTGTAAGGCGAGAGATGTCAGCTTATCATTGTGTATGCGATTTGCAGAATTTTAGTTTGCTTTGGTACTGACATTTTGTTGAATAAGTAAATTTCCTTTTATTCAGAGACATAAATAAAAGATAGTTTCCCTTATTTTCGGTAAAAAGTCAACAAAGAGGAAAACAATTTGGTGACAATTTCTTCTCTCATGATCGTACCAGGGAGAGGGCTGAGCAGTTACTTTCCATTGCTAGGAAAACAAAACGTTAACATCAAAAAACCTTTTAACTGTTTTAAACTGTTCAAAGTGACTTTTCCGTGTTTTTTTCTGAAGTTAATGAGATTTATTCGCCTCAATCAGATATAATTGAGCAGCTCACGTTTGAGTTAACTTTTTTCTGTCCTATTTTGCCACCGTACAGTGGAAAGCAATTGATCGTCGAATACTGATGACGTAGTACGCATTAGTACACAAGTTAGGCAGTCGCCATGGATGTTGACATTTTCTAGAAGTATATTATCAAATATATTATAATCAATCTTTTATAGAACTAGGGCAATACTAATAAATGACTTAACTGGTAAGGCTTGGAATAAAATTTATTTCACATGGTTGGTAAAAAGCGACTTTGCTCTTACACAGTCGAAAACCCAGAGTGGCCCAGAATGTTGATATTTAAACCAGTAGCATGCTTGGATGAAGGGCTATCAATCTTTTTTTAGCTCACCTGGCCTGAAGCAATATTTTACTTTAAACAAATTCTTCTTAATAACCAAGAGGCTTAGGGTGATGGTATTTGGCCAGAAGCAAACTGGAATAAAGGACTACGAAGTTTGTTCAAATAAATAACCTTCGCCTATTTTCAAGGTCACAGGAGGCAAATAGGTTAAAACCTTTAAAGGGACATCATGTGGAAAGCCATATTTATTTTAATGGATGTATGTATTGAAGGTCCTCTCGCTTATATTACCTCGCTATTCCCATGCTCATAGTCCGTTCCAAATGTCCAGTTTGACCACTTGAATTGTTTGGGAAAGCCCTGCTAAAAATAGCGCCGATAACGTCCCCTGACTAGGCAGTAAACACAAGTGGTGTGAGCGAGATGAAACGGTTTCCAAAGGGGCCCCCAGAGAGGCAACTGCAACTTTTTACCGCACTATGAAACCAAGTAATATGATTTCTAAGTCCTTTTTCAAACTTATCGAACAATAATTATTCATCATCAGAAGTTAATTCCACACTTGCCAATATTCTGAATTTAAATTTATTTAGCTTTAAACATATATTTGCTGCCAATAAAATTGAACCGGGATGGGGCACAAGTTTTTAAAATTTATCACAGCCTTCTCCCGTCATACATTTACAATTAAATGTCAACAATGATAATAGGCATAAACATAAAGTAGATATATATAAATATATATTGAATTTAGTACCGGAATGTGACCGTAACAGATGGTACGGGGCTAAACACCTTCCCTCTTTCTGTAAAAAGGAATATTGATGAGACAAATATCCCTTTTCAAATGTTTACATAAAGTGCATATATGCAATGACAAACTACACACACGTATAAAAAAGAGAAACGTTTGTGAATTTATTTATTACATTGTACAACTCAATGTCTTTGGCCAATTTTGTTTTCTAGACCATGCATATAAATGTATGTGAACTCTCTTTCCCACTTTCACTGTCTCCATAGGCTAACACTTAGTAAGTCATATTAGCCATCACACGCAATAAACTGTATGGCAAAACCACTACGTGTACATGTACAATATGTGTCAGATATGGAAAGTGTTGAGATACTTGATAATTATATTTTTTCAATACTTTACAGAGATTAAAGCATACTTGTAAATGGACCTTTTTTTATGTTGAAACAACTTTTCTTTAATCAGTTCCTTTTGTCTGAAACAGAAGCCATAGTTATCGGCAGCACGCGTCATTTTTACAACGTAATAAAATATTTTCCCCCGTTTTCAATACGTATTCCGATTCCGAAGTTGAAAATTAATTCTTTATAGAAAAAAGGTTGTTACATGATCATACATTCTAAGTCAACATCATATGAAAACATGAACTGTTGAAAATTAAGATTTAAAAAAAAAATGCGATCCTGTTTACTAGAAGTAGGTTCTCCTTCCTCAGTTGTTCATCATGGTCCGTCATTTTGACATTTTTAATCTAGCTGCGATAACGTAGCTTTCTGACGAAGAGCATTTTTTTTTTATATCTTGCGTCGTCGCGCCAGAGGAGGCCAGGTATTCATATTAGTACTAATTTAAATCTTGCATGTCAAAAGAAAACAAATTCGTTTAATTCAGCAATATAATTAAATCATACCATTTTACTGATCCTGGTAATATTTGACGATGTAAGTGTGATAAAAGCAGAAGTAACTATGGTGGAAATGATAACAGATTTAAACCTTAGTTTGAGCACTGCAGACATGATCTGTAGTGCCTTCAAATCATATTCCCTGACTACAAGATTGGGCGAGGTAAGTCACTATGACATGTTTTAAGTATTGACTGTTCTTGAAACATTTAAACATTAAAACTACTGTCTAAACAAAATTAAAAATAGGAATAATACCCTGCAAAAAAACAAATATTATGTCCTTACACTTTTATATTATGTTTTATAATTGACACATAATAACAGTAAACAACGTATTTACTGAATGTAGCATGATTAATTACTTTTTGTTACAGTTAATCTATTGAGATTGCAAAGTACCCGTTGGCTGAGCAAAATACACATTGGGGCAATGAAAATTACACATATCCTTTAGAATATATACCCAGGTCTGCAGGGGTTAAATATGTTTAAAACCTTTAATCAACTTTTTTTGGCCAGTAACATGCTGGAATAAAGGGCTATAAACTTTGTTTAAACAAATGACCTTGACGTATATTCATAGTCACAGGGGTCAAATATGTTTGAAACCTTTAAAAAACTTCTTCTGAATAACCAAAATGCCCAGGGTGATGATATTTGGCCAGTAGCATGCTGGTAGGAATGACCTTCATCCATTTTCAAGGTCAGAGAGGTCAATTGTCTTAAATTTTTTTTAAACAGCTTCTTCTGAATAACTAAGAGGGATAGGATAATGATATTTGGCCAGTAATTCATGCTAGGATGAAGGGTTTCCAAGTTTGTTCAAGGTCACAGGGGTCAAATATGTTTTAAAACCATAAAACAACTTCCTCTCAATAACAAAAATGCTTAGGATAATAATATTTGGCAAGTAAGATGATATATGGGCCAGTAACATCCTGGGATAAAGAGATACCAAGTTTGTTCAAACAAATGACCTTGACATATTTTCAAGGTCACAGGGCTAATATGGTGCGACGGGCCAAGTGAACTTATGCCGTGATGCGGCATCCGTCGTCCGTCCGGCGTCAATAATTTACTTTTAACAAACAACTTCTGCTCAATAACCAAAAGGCCCAGAGTACAGATATTGGCCCGTGGCATGCTGGGATGAAGGGCTACCAAGTTTGTTCAAATGAAAACCTTGAATCATATTCAAGGTCACATGGGTCAAATGTCTTAAAATCTTCCAACAACTTCTTCTCACTAACCAATATGCCCAGGGTACTGATATTGGGCCTCTAGCATGCTAGGATAAAGGGCTACCAAGTTTGTTCAAATGAATGTCCTTGCTTTATATTCAAGGTCACAGGGTTCAAATATGTTAAAAACCTGTAATACAACTTCTTCTGAATAACCAAAATGCCTAGGATGATGATGATATTTGGCCAGCAGCATGCTGGAATAAAGGACTACCGAGTTTGTCCAAATGAAAAAAAAACTTTGAACAACTTCTTCTGAATTACCAAGTGTTAAAGGTGATGATATTTTGCCAGTAACATATTCGGACAAAAGGCAAGCAAGTTTGTTCAAATGAATGACCTTGACTTATATTCAAGGTCACAAGGGTTAAATATGTTAAAACCCTTGAAAAGAACTTCTTTTGAATAACCAAGAGGCCTAGGGTGATGTTATTTGGCTAGTAGCATGCTGGGATGACCTTCATCTTTTTTCAAGGTCACAGGGATCAAATATATTTTAAACCTTTAAACAACTTCTTCTGAATAACCAAGAGGCCTAGGATAATGCCAGTAACATGCTGGGATGAAGGACTACCAAGTTTGTTCAAATGAATAACCTTGACATATATTCAAGGTCACATGGTCAAATATGTTTAAAAACCTGAAACGACTTCTTAATAAGCAAGGCCAAGGGTGATGATATTTGGCCATTAACATGTTGAAATGAAGGACTACCAAGTGAATTACCTTCGCCCATATTCAAGGTCACAGTGGTCAATATATGGTTATATCTTTAAATGACTTGTTCTGTATAGCCAAAAGATCAAGGGTAATGATATTTTGCCAGAAGCATGCTGGGTTTGAAGGCTATAAACTCTGTTCAACCTAATGTCCTTGTTCAACATTCAAGGTCACCGGCCTCATATGTTAAAATCTTTTAATAGGTTCTTATGAATCAAACACTGATTGTAGCTGTATTTTAGTCTACATTTAAGATTACAAGTGTGAGATTATTACCAGGTGAGCAATTCAGGTCTATTTGGCCTATTGTTTATTTGAATGACCTTGACTCACTTTCGAGGTCACATTTAGTCAAATATGTTTAAACATTTAAATGACCTAATTTCAATAAACAAAAGTATAGAGTCGTGATATTTTGCAATTTGCATCCTGAGATGAAGTGCTATAAAATTTGTTCCAACATAATGACCTTGTTCGACTTTCGAGGTCACAGGGTTGAAATGGTTTTTAATCTTTTAACAGGTTCTTTTGAATGACTTTTAATCATAAACACTGATATTTTGTCTTTAGCATTATTTAAGATCACTTAAGGTTACAAGTGTGGGATGTATACCAGGTTAGGGATAACAGGCCCATTGGGCCTCTTCTTGTTTGTAGATTTCATGTGACCCTATTATGTTTTACAGAAAAAGAGGCCTTCTATCAGAGAGTTCTCAACCTACCAAGTTACCACCACCAGTCTGCCTACACTTGCAAGTTGTCACCATCGTCTGCCAGCATCATTAGTGTACAAGATTTTATTGATGATTTGTTGGTGACTGAGATGCTTGGAAATATTGAATGTGAATTGGCAAGCAACTAAGCTTACATACATCAGTGAAACCAGGGGAATATATCACTCATCAGCAATCAGTTTCTATAGATACAGTTCAAAGCTTCTAAATAGTTGCCATTTATCTAACAGAAACTGAGCTTGTGCTCAAGATTGTGTCTCAGTAGTAGTCTTCCATATCTGAATGTGTTGCAATGTTGGGAATGCCCGTCATTTGGCATGATCTGACTGAGGGTGGGAGACACAGGTTGTCACCATCATTAGCTAGATAGTGATGCCATCATCATTATTAGTTTGATAGTGATGGCCACCATCAGTCCACTGTGGCCTAGCAATGATGCAGCCCTGACCTCCAACAGGAAGGACGATGTTGTGCTGCTTACCATTGGAGGCGCTCAAGAGTCATGCCCCATCAGGTAAGTACCTCTTTACAAGTTAGGTGATCTGCTGACATCAGGAAAGAATTACATTGTAATTATTATCAAGAAAACAAATTCTGGTCTGGTAACTAACATTGGTCAATAAGTGTCTCTTAAAAAACCATGGTTTAACATTGTTTCTTTGATGCTATACTTAGTTTCCCCTTATTAGCTCACCTGGTCAGAAGGGCCGAGTGAGCTTATGGCATGGTGTGGCATCCGTCGTCGGGTGTCACTTTTTTACTTTAAACAACTTCTTCTCAGTAACAAAAAGGCCTAGGGTGATGATATTTGGCCAGAAGCATGCTGGGATAAAGGGCTACAAAGTTTGTTCAAATAAATGACCTTCATCCATTTTCAAGGTCACAGGGGTCAAATATGTTAAAGTTTTTAAACAACTTCTTCTAAATAACCAAGACGCCTAGGGTTAGGATATTTGGTCAGAAAGATGTTGGGGTGAAGCATTACCAAGTTTGTTCAAATAAATTACCTTCGCCCATATTCAAGGTCACATGGGTCAGTTGTCTTAAAAACCTCTTAACAACTTCTTCTGTATAACTGACAGGTCAAGGGTGATGATATTTGGCCAGAAAGATGTTGGGATGAAGGGCTACCAAGTTTATTCAAATGAATGACCTTCGCCCATATTCAAGGTCACACGGGTCAATTGTCTTAAAAGCCTTAAAACAACTTCTTCTGAATTACCGAAAACTCTAGGGTGATGATATTTGGCCATTAGCATGTGGGGATGAAGGGCTACCGAGTTCTAATGAATGACCTTAACTCGTATTAAGATCACAGTCAATTCTCTTAAAAACCTTTAATCGACTTCTGTATAACCAAGAGGAACAGGATGATGCTATTTGGCCTGTAGAATGCAGGGATGAAGGGGTACCAAGTTTGTTCAAATGAAAGACCTTTGCCCATATTTAAGGTCACAGGGGTCAAATATGTTGAAATCTTTAAATGACTTCTTCTGAATAACAGGGTACAGGGTGATTGCTCGTTCATGTGAATGACCTTGACACACTGGTCACATCGGGTCCATAGTGCATAAATCTTCTCCAGTAAAAGTCATCTTCTCAATAAACAAAGGTATAGGGTGGTGATATTTGGCGGTTTGCATTCTGGGATGAAGGGCTTTGAAATTTGTTCCACTATAACGTCCTTGTTTGACTTTCAAGGTCACATGGGTTAAATGTGTTTAAATCGTTAACAGACTCTTTTGAATGACTTTAAGTCAAGACACTGATGTTTCGCCTGTAACTTTATGTAAGTTCACTTTTATGGTTACAATTGTGTGATTAATAGACATTTCTCATTTCGAGGCAGACCTAGCACAGAGCCAGGGATGGACACTGAGGCCAAGTAAATTCAGGGAACAATTGAAAATTATTTTTCATTTCATTTAAAATCCTTCTTCTTCTGTAGGAATGAAAGGATTTGTTCCATATTTGGTCTGAAGCATCCTTGGGAGAAGGGGAACCAATTTTGTATAAACCATTGGTGTGGACCCCCGAGGGGCCTGAGGGGCGGGGCCAAATAGGGGAAACATAGCAAATTATTCTTTAAAATCCTTCTTCTTCCGTAGGAATAAAAGGATTTGTTCCATATTTTGTGTGGAGCATCCTTGGGTTAAGGGGAACCAATTTTGTATAAACGGTGGGTGTTGCCCCCCTGGGGGCTGAGGGGCGAGGCCCAATAGCGGAAATATAGCAAATTCTTTATAATCCTTCTTATTCTGCAGGAATGAAAGGATTTGTTCCATATTTGGTCTGAAGCATCCTTGGGTGAAGGGGACTCAATTTTGTATAAACGGTGTGTCTGATCCCTCTGGAGGCAGAGAGGCGGGGCCCAATAGGGGAAATAGAGGTAAAACCTTTAAAATCCTTCTTCGACCATCGGGATTATGGGATTTTATCCTTATTTAGTCTGGAGCATCCTTGAGTCAAGGGGACTCAATTTTGTACAATTGATGGGTATGACCCCTCTAGGTTGCATAGAGGTGGGGCTCTGTTTGAAGTTTGTTCTCACTATATCTCAAGTACTGGATGGATCTTTCTGAAATTTCATATGTACTTAAAGCACCTACTTCATACCAATTATTTTAAACATATTCAGGTGAGCGATACAGGCCCTCTGTGCCTCTTGTTACATGTACAATTGATAAACTTATATTGGCTTATTTCATTTTAATGTGGGGTTTTTTTCAGAAAGGATTTAAAAAAAAAAAAAAAAATATACTGAAAACAAAGATTTGCTTCAGTTAATGGCAGTAGTAAAGAATCTGGAAATTCACTCCCCTGAAATTATCCTTAGAATTAAAATCTTCTAAGAATAACATAAGAATAATTTTGCTGCCGTATTTAAAACTTTTGGTTGTGTTGTACGGGGAAAATACCCAGAAAACTGTCGATTTAAAACGAAGTAGAAAGAAACAGAAAATTGAATAGATTTCTATTTTTTTGTTATTTTTCAGGACCATATGCAAGAATATGTTTTAACACAGAAAACCACTCCTTTTATGGCTAACTGGTGTAGCTTATCTAGTGCTAAAATAGATGACAGAATGATAATGGTTGTTTTGTCTCCATCCTGTTACTGTTGCGAAAGCGCATTGATAAATGTTACTTTGCTACGAAAGGATATTAATAAGCTAATTTGTCCCACAACCTCTCAAATGCGAAAAAAGCAAAGGAACAAAGAGAGGGAAGCTGTGTGGAACAGCTTAACACCATTATAAATTAACACTGTGTAAGCGTTAAACATTTCTTTCGTAATGTGGAAATATCATGTCATCAGAAGTTTGTGGGTGGTAAATTTAGTCTACAAATGTATATGTGATCCCTGTCACGCTAGTAAAATACCAACTTCTTCCTACTGACTTTTTTGGCTCCGGGAATTTCTGTTAACTCATTCGGCATCAGAATAACACAACAGAGGTCCCGGGTGAGAGCCTTAGCAAAGACATTGAAACATCAATTACCATTGTTACATAATTGCCACAGTGAGCCATGAAAAGTTTTAACGCCTGTGGTCACCAGTCACATAATTTTGTATCAGGTCATGCGGAAAAATGTTGTTAATGTGTCTCCATATGATGTTACAAAGTACCTAATAGTATTTGCTTACCTGTAGTCATGTGCATGTGCGTGTACACACTCTGACATACCCTATACACTACTTTTCATATGAACGACGCAGGCCCATTGGCTTTGTGATAATAAAAGTATTTTTGAAATATTTTTCACATTTACAATTACATAAGCAAGTATTGTATGTACGATCTGTATTGTATTAATATACTAAAAATTGTGTCTTGTGGTGCATGGCATTTAAAGTCCCATCAACGACATAGCTTTCAAACAGATGATAAAGTGACAATGCCATGCAAATTTTAACACAGGTTAATATTGTGTTAGTGTTTGAGATGTTTTATTTTTGCTGTGTATTACAGTTCACAGCAAATGGTGATGAACAGGAAGGATTCCACTAGAGTAAGTAACTTTGTATAATGTCAACTGATGAAAAGAAAGGATTCCATTACAGAAGTAATTTAGTATAATGTCAACTGATGAACAGAAAGGATTCCATTACAGAAGTAATTTAGTATAATGTCAACTGATGAACAAGTTTTATTGATACATAAAACAACAACAACAAAAACGTCCACTCACTCACATACATTGTGATGCCATTACCTCCATCATCATCATCATCATCATCATCATCATCATCATCTCACATACATTGTGATGCCATTACCTCCATCATCCTCATCATCATCATCTCACATACATTGTGATGTTATTATCTCCATCATCCTCATCATTATCATCATCATCAATCATCATCAACATCATCATTCTCCATTCATTCATGTATGATGAAATGATTTCATATATTATAAGAACATGCATCTTTTCAGTTGCATCACAACATTAACACTTGTGTATTTTTACATCAACACATTATCTTTCTACTCTACATCCGGCATCCATACACAATCGCCCTTACTCACACCCAATGTCAACTGATGAACTGGAAGGATTCCACTAGGATAAGTAATTTTGTATATTGTCAACTGATGAACAGGAAGGATTCCATTAGCTTAACTAAAATTATATTATAGAAATATTTGGAGTTTGTGCTAATGATATGTTGCCGACTTATAAACAATAGTGATGTATCACGGTAAAGGGCATGGCTGTTGATGTTTTATAAAAAAGTTATGTATCACAACTAGTAAGTATTTATGTGTGACGTTTCGATGACTAGTTCATTTTGTACTCATTAGACAAAGGACCAGTGAAGTATACATAGATGATGTGTCAGGGTAAGGGACATGACTTATAGTGTGTCATGGTAAGGAACGTGACCTAAAGTGTGTCAGAGTAAAGGACATGACTTATAGTGTGTCTGGGTAAGGGACTTGACTTATAGGCTTGATTGGTGAGTAATACAGACTTGTTAGCTCACCTGCCCGAAGGGCAAGTGTGCTTTTGCCATGGTGCAGCATCGGTCGTCCATCTGTCGTCCATCTGTCGTCCATTTGTCCGGCGTCAACTGTTTACTTTAAAATTTTAAACAATTTCTTCTCAGTTACCAAAATGCCTAGGATGATGATATTTGGCAAGTATCATGCAGGGATGAAGGGCTACCAAGTTTGTTAAAATAAATGACCTTCATCCATTTTCAAGGTCACAGGTCAAATATGTCAAAAACTTCAAACGACCTCTTCTGAAGAACTAAAAGGTATAGAATCTTTATATTTGGCTGATGGATTCCTGGGATGGAGCTCAACAAAGTTTGAGAATGAAAATGACTTTGACCTTCTTTCAAGGTCACAGGTGTCAAACACTTCAAACGACTTCTTCTGAAGAACTGAAAGGTATAGAATCTTTATATTTGGCTGGTGGCTTCCTGGGATAGAGTCCAACAAAGTTTGAGAATGAAAAGTAGTTTGACCTACTTTCAAGGTTTCAAGAGGCTTAGGGTAATGATATATGGTCAGTAATATGCTGGGATGAATGACTACCTAGTTTGTTCAAATTAATGACCTTGACATATATCCAAGATCACAGGGGTCAAAACCTTTCAACAACTTTTTTTGAATAACCAAGAGGCCTAGGGTGATGATATTTTGCCAGTTACAAGCTGTGATGAAGGGCTACCAAGTTTGTTCAAATGAATGACCTTCACCTATTTCTAAGGTCACGGAGGTCAATTATGTTGAAATCTTTAAACAACTTTTGAATAATTTAAAGGTCCAGGGTAATGATATTTTGCCAGAATCATGCTGGTATGAAAGGCTATAAAGTCTGTTCAACTTAATGTCCTTGTTTGACTTTCCAGGTCACATGTGTCGCATGTTTAAAACTTCTTATAGATTATTTTGAATCAAACACTGGTATTTTGCCTGTTGCTGTATTTTAGTCCACTTTTAAGATTACAAGTGTAAGATTAATACCAGGTGAGCCATTCAGGCCCATTGGGCCTCTTGTTGATATTTAAGTTGATTAAAAGTTTTAATAATCAATTAAGCCTGTATGTTGTGATCATGAATATTGTATGTGAAGTATGTAGATTGAGAACAGGTTTGTCAACTTATAAAAAACACTTTTCTTTCATGTTCCCTTAAAATTCAAAATCTTCGTTTTTATTAAAGGAGTCCTTTCCAACAATAAGCAGATCTAGAGCAGAAAAGTTCCATAAGCTGTTTAAGTTTGTCTCCGATAACGAGGATCCCATTGACTGTAAGTACAGTGTTGTGTAATATACTATCAAATTAAACTGAAATTTTTACATTATGCTTATTGCTCCATTTGTTTCGATGACTTCCCCTTCAAATCGATGATATGTAATTTATTACCTTAATTGCAAGTAAAAGCTCTTAAAGCAAAACTTAAACACTCACATGGACCAATACAGCTGCCAGACAACAATTCAATGAAATGAATTTTTAGCTCACCATGCTACCAAAGGGCAAGTTAGTTTATGCAGTGGTGCGGCCTCCATCTTTTGTCGTTCTGTCTGTCGTCTGTCAACTTTTCTATTAAACGACTTCTATAGAACTGAAAGGCCTAGAGTTTGTGATATTTGGCTCCAAGCTTCCTGGGATAGGGACCGACGAAGTGTGGTTATGAAAATGACCTCAACTTATGTCAAAACCTTCAAACTTCTTTTGAAGAACTGAAAGACATATCCTCATGATATTTAGGAGGTAGATTCCTGGAATGGTGCCTGTCGAAGTATGCAAATGAAAATGGCCTAAACCTATGGTCAATGTCACAGGGTTCAAATAAGTCAAAAAACTTAACAACTTCTAAATAATCTTAGGGCATAGAATCTTTATAATTGGCTGGTAGATTCCTAGAATAGAGCCCGACAAAGTTTGCAGATGAAAAAGACATCAACAGACTTTCAAGGTCACAGTGGTCATGCACTGTTTACATCCAGTATTTGAATCCTTGGAGGAGATTTACAGCTATGTTTACAATTATCCCTAATGAAAGTTACAGTTAGAATTACGCCCTAGTATCCACTTGGGAATAGTTTTCACTCCGTCAGGTTAGCGTGCGTCCTGCGTTCGAGCAAGGTTCGGTTCGCGGCTGGTCATCGTCCGTTTTGCGATCATGTTTTTCGGCTGGATTGGCTTTAGCGGTCGAATCCATATCGATTGGCTTAAGCGGTCGATTTGTATTGTTCGGCTTTTCTGGTCGGTTTTTGACAAACGTTTTATATCTGCCGACTACTCATGCTTGTCCTGACCTATCGACCGCTGTCCCATCGTCACGAATGACTGCCGATAACATTACCAGCTGTCCGCAGTCATTCGTTTGGTTTCGATCAGCCGCTACCTACGACTAACAATGGTGTCGCTGATCAGAGACATATACAGTATTATTGTTATAGATGCAAATATATATCGTTTTAATCAGAGACGCATATTGTAATATATGTCTCTGTTTTAATATATTACCTACCTCTCATCGTCCATCGTCTCTCCCTCACTCCAGCGGCAAACCAGTCACTAGTTTATTTCGGTTTGACAGCTGTCTAAAGCAAAAACCTACCCACAAATGATGATATAACAAGTGGTATAATGAGCGGTTGGTCACTAACGGATTTGTTGGGGTGTGGGGGAATAAATCACATCTTTCACAACTTGGCAACGTAAGATTTTCGTTTTTGCTTTACTGTTAGTTGCAGCACTGATATGTCAACATAATTGGCCAATAAATTGGGTAAGGTAGACTATATATATTGTGTATGCCTAATTAGGTTAATTTTCACATTTTTCACAAATCTGTTTTTTATTAGCTCACTTGCCCGAAGGGCAGGTGAGCTAATACCTGTCCGTCTGTCCGTCCGTCCGTCAACTTTTCCTTGAAAATGCTACTTGTCATGAACGGCCCTGTAGATTTGGACTAAATTTGGTCTGAAGCATCCTTAGGCCAAGGGGAATCAATTTTTTTTATAAATGATGGGTCTGGCCCCCCTGGGGGCTGAGGGGCGGGGCCAATAGGGGAAATATAGCAAATTCTTAAAAATCCTTCTTCTTCTGTAGGAATGAAAGGATTTGGTCCATATTTGGTCTGAAGCATCCTTGGGGGAGGGGGAACAAATTTTGTATAAACCATGGGTCTGGCTCCCCTGGGGGGTGAGGGGCGGGGCCCAATAGGGGAATTATAGCAAATTCTTTAAAATTCTTCTTCTTCTGTAGGAATGAAATGATTCGTTCCATATTTGGTCAGAAGCATCATTGGGGGAAGGGGAACCAATTTTGTATAAACTGTGGGTCTGGCCCTCCTGGGGGCTGATGGGCGGGGCCCAGCAGGGGAATTATAGCAAATTCTTTAAAATCCTTTTTCCGTAGGAATGAAAGGATTTGTTCCATATTTGGTCTGAAGCATTCTTGGGTGAAGGGGAACCAATTTTGTATAAACCGTGGGTGTGGCCCCCCAGTGGCCTGAGGGGTGGGGCCAAATAGGGGAAACATAGCAAATTATTATTTAAAATCCTTCTTCTTCTGTAGGAATGAAAGGATTTGTTCCATATTTGGTCAGAAGCATCCTTGGGTGAAGGGGAACCAATTTTGTATAAGTCGTTGGTGTGGTATCCCAGGGGCCTGAGGGGTGGGGCCCAATAGGGGAAACATAGCAAATTCTTTAAAATGCTTCTTCTGTAGGAATGAAAGGATTTGTTCCATATTTGGTGTGGTGCATCCTTTGGTAAAGGAGACCCCCACCCCCCGTGGGACCTGAGGGGCAGGGCCCAATAGGGGAAATATAGGTAAAACCTTTATAATCCTTCTTCTACCATAGGGATTAAGGGATATTATCCTAATTTAGTCTGGAGCATCCTTGGGTTAAGGGACTAAATTTTGTATAAACGGTGTGTCTGACCCCTCTGGAGGCAGAGAGGTGGGGCCCAATAGGGGAAACAAAGGGAAAACCTTTAAAATCCTTCTTTTACCATAGAGATTAAGGGATCTTATCCTAATTTAGTCTGGAGCATCCTTAGGCAAAAGGGACTCAATTTTGTATAAACGGTGTGTCTCACCCCTCTGGAGGCAGAGAGGTGGGTCCCAATAGGGGAAACAAAGGTAAAACCTTTAAAATCCTTCTTTTACCATAGAGATTAAGGGATCTTATCCTAATTTAGTCTGGAGCATCCTTGGGTCAAGGGGACTCAATTTTGTATAATTGGTGGGTATGACCCTCCTAAGTTGCATATAGGGGTGGGGCTCTGTTTGAAGTTTTTTCTCGCTATATCTCAAGTACTAGATGGATATTTCTGAAATTTCATATGTACTTACAGCACCTACTTCATACCAATTATTTTAAACATATTCAGGTGAGCGATACAGGCCTCTGGGCCTCTTGTTCGTAAAACTATCCGTAGTTCAGAATACAGCAACATTTAAAAAAGGTGTTCTCTCGTTTCATGCATTTGCACTCTGATATTTCAAAATGCATTATAGAAGATCAAATTACATCAATATATATCACGCGATCGAGAAAATATGCATAAAAATGTAAGAAATTCTTGCATAATATATTAGTGAGCTCTTTAATTTTACAGATAACTGGATTATGGAATCTATTTACCACATATTAATTTATTAATCCCTTGATTTGAAATATACCGTAGGACACACCAAGATCCATTTGTTGTGCGCACTGTAACCTTATGACACCTCCCCCTACCCCGCAACCCTTCAAAAGGTGTGGAATAATTGACACTAATTGGTATCACACCTAGGGCCAGCAGATAGAGATGTGTGTAAATGATAGAGACGTTTGTACCGTTTGTTTCAGTGGTACGTAGCCACAGGGCACAGGTGTAAAAGTTTTATTTAATACCTTTGCAAAATGGCGATGACGTACGTACATGTGCCAAGATTTATTTAGATGTTCATACCATTTGATTATAATGTTAGTACCATGTCCGTAATTAACGTATCGGTCATACATTTATATCCTTCCTGTGCGATATAACGGTATATCAAGTGAATATCTCATCTTAAATCAGATACAATTTAAAATAGGAAGGTAAATTTCAATAGGGTGTTAATACGGCCAATATCATATGATGTGATGCTTGTGAGTCTTCCGATAACCAGAGGTGTCAGTTCCAGGGACCCCTCTTACTCCCCAGCAGGACTTCGCCACTAGAACCCCGGTATAGCCGCATGCGATCTACATGCGTTGATTCGTCTGCTGGATAACCGAACTACTAGATAGTGAAGCGGACGTAAATCCAATCAACCAACTAATCAATCAATCAACATGCCTTGAGGCACAGACTGCGGTCCAAGCTCATTGTGCTCATGTCAACCGGTACGTCCGTTTTTTCCTGTTTTAAGTTTTTTGTGTCTTAGCAGTTGAAAAACTCAACAGGAATGTATAGCTTAGACATTATGTTTTGTCACTGAAATAGACCTAATCGCCTGTTCATTTGAATATTCTGTCATTTATAAAACCATATTCAATCAGGTTTGCTCCGTACTACTTCTACTTAATAACCGAAAGGCCTAGAGTGTCGATATTTGGCCAGAAGCAAACTGGAATGAAGGTCTACAAACTTTGTTAAAATTAATGACCTTCACCCATTTTCAAGGTCACAGGGGTCAAATATGTTACAAACTTTAAACATCTTCTTCTCGATAACCAGACTGCCCAAGTAGATGATATTTGGCCAGTAGCATGCTTGGGTGAAGGGCTACAAAGTTTTTTCAAATGAATGACCTTCAATTATATTCAAGGTCACAGGGGTCAATTGTCTTAAAAAACCTTGAAATAACTTCTTCTGAATAACCAAAATGCCAAGGGAGATGATATTTGGCCAATATCATGCTGATATGAAGGGCTACAAAGTTTGTTCAAATGAATGACCTTCTCCCATATTCAAGGTCACAGGGGTCAAATATGTTAAAAACTTTAAACAACTTCTGAATAAACAAAATGCCCAGGGTGATGTTTTTAGTCAGTAGCATACTAGGATCAAGGGCTACCAAGTTTGTTTAAATGTATGCCCTTGAATCATATTCAAGGTCACAAGGAGCAAATTTGTTTAAAATATTTAAACAACTTGTTCTGAATAACCAAAAGGCTCAGGATGTTGATATTTATCATTTATCATGCTGAGATGAAGGGCTACAAAGTTTGTTCAAATGAATGACCTTCACCCATATGCAAGGTCACAGGTGTCAAATTTGTTTAAAATCTTTAAACGACCTCTTCTGAATAACCATGGGTGCCAGGATGTTGATACTTTGCAAGTTGTATCTTGAGATGAAAGGCTATAAAATTTGTTCGACTTTCAATCACAGGGGTGAAATGTTTAAAAAAAAATAACAGGGTCTTTTGAATGAATTTTAATCATAAAAACTGATATTTTGCCTGTAGCTTTATTTTAGATCACTTTTAAGGTTACAAGTGTGAGATTTATACCAGGTGAGCGATGCAGGCCCATTGGGCCTCTTGTTGAGTTTGAAGTAAGTTTTCATTTGCAACCAACTTTGTTTTGAAGTGTTGTCATTAATCCAAGAAATGGGGTGTTGAACAACAATAATGAACAAAAAACACAAAAAACACAACATTTTCTCAACAATAACTCAAACATACCTAATTTATTGTTATTGTCCAGCATCAATATTTTGCTTTATACAACTTCTTCTCAATAACCAAAAGGCCTAGTGTTATGATATTTGGCTAGAAGCAAACTGGAATGAAGGGCTACAAAGTTTGTTCAAATAAATGACCTTCACCCATTTTCAAGGTCACAGGGTCAATTGTCTTAAAAAACATTTAAACAACTTCTTCTCAATAACCAAAATGCCAAGGGTGATGATATTTGGCCAGTAGCATGCTGAGATGAAGGGCTAAAAGTTTGTTCAAATGAATGACCTTCACTCATATTCAAGGTCTTAGGGGTCAAATATGTTAAAAACTTTAAACAACTTCTTCTGAATAACCAAAATGTCCAGGGAGATGATATTTGATCAGTAGCATGCTGAGATGAAGGGCTACAAAATTTGTTCAAATGAATGACCTTCACCCATATTCATGGTCACAGCGGTCAAATATGTTTAAAAAAAATTGAACAACTTCCTCTCAATAACCCCAATGCCTAGGGTGATGATATTTGGCCAGGCATTCTGGGGTTAAGGGCTACCAAGTTTGTTCAAATGAATGACCTTCAACCATATTCAAGGTCACATGGGTCAATTGTTAAAAAAATACCTTTAAACAACTTCTTCTGAATAACTAAAAGGCCCAGGAAGTTGATATTTAGTCAGTAGCATACTAGGATGAAGGGCTACAAAGTTTGTTTAAATGCACGACCTTGAATCATATACAAGGTCACAAGGAGCAAATATGTTCAAAATGTTTAAACAACTTAAGCTTGTTCTGAATAACCAAAAAGCCCAGGATGTTGATATTTAGTCAGTAGCATTCTGGTATCAAGGACTACCATGTTTCTTGAAGTGAATGACTTTGACTTATATTCAAGGTCACAGGGGTCTTCTGAATAACCATGGGTCCCGGAATGTTGATATTTTGCAAGTTGCATCCTGAGATGAAAGGCTTAAAAATTTGTTCAGCATAATGACCTTGTTCGATTTCCAATAACAGGAGTTAAATGTTTTAAAAAAAAATTACAGGTTCTTTTACTTTATTTTGCCTGTAGTTTTATTTTAGATCACTTCAAGGTTACAAGTGTGAGATTTATACAAGGTGAGCGATGCAGGCCCAATATGCAGGCCCATTGGGCCTCTCGTTAGCTCACCTGGCCCGAAGGGCCAAGTGAGCTTATTGCATGGGGCGGCGTCCGTCGTCCGTCTGTCGTCAACATTTTACTTTAAACAACTTCTTCTCAGTAACCAAAAGGCCTAGGGTGATGATATTTGGTCAGAAGCATGCTGGGATGAATGGCTACGAAGTTTGTTCAAATAAATGACCTTCATCCATTTTCAAGGTCACAGGGGTCAAATATGTTAAATTCTTTAAACAACTTCTTCTGAATAACCAAGAGGCATAAGGTGATGATTTTTGACCAGTAACATGCTGGAATGAAGTCAGGCTACCAAATTTGTGCAAATAAATGACCTTGATTTATATTCAAGGTCACATGGGTCAAATATGTTTAAAACATTAAAACAACTGCTCTGAATAACCAATAGGCCTAGGGTACTTAGATTTGTCCAGTTACATGCTGGGATGAAGGGCTACAAAGTGTGTGTAAATAAATGACCTTGATTTATATTCAAGGTCACAGGGGTCAAATATGTTTAAAACCTTTAAACAACTTCTTCTGAATAACCGATAGGCCTATGGTGATGATATTTGGCCAGTAGTATGCTGGGATGAAGGGCTACCAAGTTTGTTCAAATTAATGACCTTGACCAACTTTCAAGGTCACAGGTGTCAAATGTCTTAAAATCTTCAAACCACTTCTTCTCAATAGTCCCAGGGTACTGATATTTGGCCTGTAGCAATCAGGGCTACCAAATTTGTTCAAATGAATGACCTTGACCCACTTTCAACCTAATGTCATTGTTTGACATTCAAGGTCTCGCTGATATTCTGCCTGTAGCTGTATTTTAGTCCAATTTTAAGATTACAAGTGTGAGATTAATACCAGGTGTATGATGCAGGCCCATTGGGCCTCTTGTTTATATATTGCTTCTTTGCGCAAGAGGAGGTCAGGTATTCATATTTAGTACTAATTTAAATCTTGCATGTAAAAACAAAATATAATCGTTTAATTCAGCAATATAATTAAATCATGCCATTTTACTGAACCCGATAATATTATAAATTATGTAAATCGCACATATATATCTCATTTGACCCCGAGTAACGACAGAGAAGAGAACAGAATACTCCGTGGCCATCACAATAGTTATCCCTTGGAGGGCCTCATGGCAAAATCAAACTAACCAGTCACTTATCCTTTCCTTTCGCATAAACCAAAGTAAACTCTCTCTGATACATGCCCATTAACATATTAAAGTAAGTTCATCTGTGTTCAAACTCAGACAAAGATACTAGCGAGGTTAATAGTTTTAGATATTATTCATAACATAAACAGCGCTAGCATTTCTGTGGATTCCTTTTCAGCTTTAATTAACCGGCTATGCGGAAGAATACATGCACCGTACTAACTGCTAGGGCAGTTATTTTCTCCTTTGAATACTTCCCACCTGCAATAATGATTCCGTAACGTACTCCTTGCGCTATCTTTTGATCATTTGGCAACTTTTCGCTTCGTAGCTGACACGGTACAACACTTTCCTTTCGCTTACTTCACATGGCTTGTCATTTTGTTTACAAAGAGATGGTGTGCTATGCGCATGCGCTAGTAAAGGGAAATCCCTGAACAAAACGTTGGTCAGACAGGTAGAAATACCGATGATTATCTTAGATTTAATCATTTTTATGAATCTATTTCAGCCAAATCTGATTGTTATTTTCCATAAGGAGTCTCACTTGATATGTTTATGTAGTATTTGAAAAAAAGACACAAAAAAACCTTCACCATGATGCCCCTTTAATGCAATCTACTCTACTGACAGCTTCCAAGGTCGTGGGGTCAGAGGTGAATGGGCATGAATGAAATATGTTACCGAAATGGCTAATTATCTCCGAAACAGTAGGTATTTTGTATACACCTATGCAGGCTATATTATGACAAACTTCCGAAGTCATGAGGTCAAAGGTCATATATGCATTATGTTACTGAATTGGCTAATTATGGCAGAAATGGTAGGTATTTTGTATACATACTTTGGAGTAAATATTGATGCAAGCAACATTGTGACAAAATTCTGAGGTAATTGAGTCAAAGGTCACAGTAGGGGTGTTTTTCTTTTCCATTGGTCTGTCTATACGACATTTGAGGTTATACTTTTTCATGGCCCTTGATCTTTCTATATATTTTTTCCCTTGTTTATTTAGCCCCTACAGAGGCAACAAGCAGCCATAATACGAGGGGGGATATTGGTTTGCCCACAGGCGACAGTGCTAGTTTTCCAATATATTTGATAATCTATTGTATTCTACCAAGTTAGATTTTGTCGGTATACAATCCAATCAGACTTTTTCTAAAATGCACATTGACTGATCACAATTAACCCATTTTCAAGGTCACAGGGGTCAAATATGTTAAAAGATTTTAACAACTTCTTCTGAATAACCAAGAGGCCTAGTGTGATGATATTTGGCCAATTACATACTTGGATTAAGGGCTTCCAAGTTTGTTCAAATGGAAGACCTTGAAATATATTCAAGGTCACAGGGGTCAAATATGTTTTAAACCTTCTAAACGACCTCTTTTAAAAACCTACAGAATCTTCATATTTGGCTTGTAGCTTCCTGGGTTATAGCCTGACAAATTTTGAGAATGAAAATGACCTTGACCTACTTTCAAGGTCTCGGGGGTCAAATATGTCAAACGCTTCAAACGACTTCTTCTGAATAATCTTACAGTAAAGATTTGTAATATTTAGCTGGTAGTTTCCTGGGGAGGAGCCGACAAAGTTTACGAGTGAAATATTTGTAGTACAGGATAATATTTAATGAGAATATTTTGCTATGACTGCTTCAATATTCAGGTAAGCGATAGAGGCCCTCTGGGCCTCTTGTTTTCTACAAATTTTAGGATATTGAAGTGAATTAATTGACCATCAATCCAGATATTATAGTTATCAGAGAAAGCCAGGATTTGTTTGATACAGTTGTGCGAGCGCAAAACGCACCAAAAATGTGCGCACACCGTCTTTGCAAAAGTTTTTACAGTATTTTAATAATGATATCATTTAGCCATGATTGCTTGAACCTCTATGTGAGTGATACAGGCTCTCTGGACCTCCTGTTTAATCATTATTATGTTGTTCTTTACAGATTTCTCATGTGCCTTTCTTGGAGACATCCTACTGCAGGGCAATCTATATGTGTCACAAAACTGGTTCTGTTTTTACTCCAGGATCAGGGGCAGGGGCAGGCTGGTGAGTTAACACTTTTAGTTGGTAGGTGTTATAATGGTGAGTCTGTTAGTATTTTCATCTTTCTGACTTTGAAAAGTTTGGAGTTGTCGTGGAAACGATGCCCAAACTATATACAGTTTGTTAGCTCACCTGCCTGAAGGGCAAGTGAGCTTATGCCATGGCGCAGCGTCCGTCGTCCGTCTGTCCGTCGTCCGTCCGTCGTCCGGTGTCAATATTTTACTTCAAACAACTTCTTCTCAATAACCAAAAGGCCTATGATGATGATATTTTGCCAGAAGCAAACTGGGATAAAGGGCTACCAAGTTTGTTCAAATGAATGACCTTCACCTATTTTCAAGGTCATAGGGGTCAAATATGTTAAAAACTTTAAACAACTTCTGAATAACCAAAAGTCGCAGGATAATGCTATTTGGCCAGTAGCATGCTGTGATGAACGGCTACCAAGTTTGTTCAAATGAATGACCTTGACCAACATTGAAGGTCATAGGGGTCAAATGTCTTAAAATCTTCAAACCACTTCTTCTTAATAACCAAAAGGCCCAGGTTACTGATATTGGGCCTGTAGCATGCAGGGATGAATGACCTTGACTCACTAACAAGGTCACTGGGGTCAGATGTCTTAAAATCTTCAAACGACTTCTTCTCAATAACCAAAAGGCCATGGGTACTGATATAGGGCTTGTAGCATGCTGGGATAAAGGGCTACCAAGTTTGTTCAAATGAATGACCTTGTCCCACTTTCAACTTAATGTCCTTGTTCGACATTCAAGGACACAGGCTTCATGTTTAAATCTTTTAATAGGTTCTTGTGAATCAAACACTGATATTCTGCCTGTAGCTGTATTTAAGTCCACTTTTAAGATTACAAGTGTGAGATTAATACCAGTTGAGCGATGCAGGCCCATTGGGCCTCTTGTTTCAATCACCAACACGTGGGGTTAATTACGAAGCCCTGCATTGTCATAACTTGACTGATTTGACCGATAAGGGATTATAAAAAAATATGTTTATACTAGGAGTGTGGACAATCAATACATCCTATTCAAATCTACTCCAAAGGGGAAAAAATCAAATCAGACTATTTTTACGATGTTTCATTCAATAAATATTGAAATAATTCACGAGGTTATAATCGATCACGTGTTTACGTAATGTTAGACGCGAGATCAACATGAAAGTGAGCCAGGATTTGAAAAAAACACCTAACAGAACTTACATGGAACGGAGCTTAAATTGAACAACTTCATTTTCGTAATAGTAAGATTATGGGGAAAACGCACTGAGATGTCGAAACGTAATTAAGTTGATCGGCGATTCTCTGACATAGGAATTTGGCTAAACTTTCTTTATTAACAGTTACGTATTTGATAATACTATTCACATAAACTCGGGTAACAACACATTATGTATCAACTGTATCTTTTATTAATGTTTGACATAAATAAATTTGTTGATCGACATTTGTCTTAGAATTCCGTGTACCAAGGGAGATAATCCAAGATGGCGGTCTACCAGAATCGTCAATCTTTTCCTGAAAAAAACTTGATATTTCTTATACCTGTGTATTTTACGCACCCCCCACTTCGGGTATTAAATTTCTGGAGAAAAAAGTGCGCAAATTACATGGGTTTTTATGGTATCAAGGCCTTTATAGATTCACTCAAAGTAGGTTGGATCAGAAGTTTTTCAAAGTACATCAAAGTGGCAAACAGTTCTAAAAACATATGTAGATATAGATTTGTTGGCTAACTGTGGAACTGATTATGTATATATACATATAGTAAACGAAACAAAATGTCTTGTCTCCAATTAGCGTAGTGAAGCCGTGTGTCCGGTTGGCCTTCAAACTTGACAGATGTTACAAAACAAACACGACACAGAATTATTTGGAGATATGCTTTCAACCCTAGAATTTAATATTTCGTCCAAATGTGACTGATTTTGGCTAGTCCATATTCTAACAGAGGGTAAAAAGCGTTTGCAACACTACAGGTACCGGAGGCGGCGACCCTTGACCCACAGCAGGAAGCTAGCTGCCTGCTAACAGGGTGTCTCAAGTTGTCAAGCATGGTTAGCTTTACCATTCTACTCGTGTGTTAATGTATTGGACATATTCATCTTTAATGTATAAACAGGAAACTGTACATGAAAATTATAGAATGATCTGGAACGATTTTAAATTCTAATCCAAGCGCCGGTTATTGTTTTGACTAGTTAAAAAGGACGTTAGTGTCTCAAATATTGGCCAAGACTACCAGATCATTTGATGAGGTGAACTGTGACCTTGCTACTGACAATTACGCAAGAAGTTGAAGAACAATTCTTGCTGCAATCTCATGTCTTAGTTTATTATTGTTATTTTCATCGGCAGGCGCGTAGCTTTCTAGCCATATGCAAATGAGTACACATAATTTTGATGAGTAAAAACATATTTAATATACGTGTATTTCAAACCTTTATTGTGTAAGTAAAGTAAAATTTAAAAAAAAATCGCAATAAATCGCAATAAATATGTTTTCTAACTTTTTTTCCAAAATGAAAATCAGAGACATAAATTACGTCTCCTTAAATCTAATCGCCAAATTTCCTTAAAACACAGGAATTTGATCCAGAGACCTTGAATTCAAAAAACTTTTCTTTGGGAGGCCAACCCCCAACTGGGCCTCGCACCCCCCCACTACTTGCGCTACACTTATCATAAAAGCAATTAAGCAATTAACTTTTAACCAAAGTTTATCTCACCTGTGTTTAACCCCTGCCAATCAAACTATTTTGATACAATGGAAAGTTCCTTACCTGGACAGCAATACAATATACAACCCCCCCCCCCCCCCCCCCCCCCTCCAAACAGGTGTGAAACTCTCGGTACCTGCTTTTCGCCTGGGGCAGTATATTCTGTACAGGAATGGCGATCGATTTTAAAGAGAACTGCAATACAAGCATTTCTTATATGATACTAACAATACATACTCTGTACGATAACTAGTTCAATTTTTTTTTTTTTTTTTAGGTCACATGAGACAAAGTCTCAAGTGACCGATTGCGATCGGCTTTTGTCCGTCGTTGTCCGTCGTCTGTCGTCTGTCGTGCGTCCGTAAACAATTTACATTTTCGACTTCTTCTCAAAAAACCCTGAACCAATTTCAATGAAATTTTGCAGGAACCTTCCATGGACAAAGTTCAACAAAGATAGTGGCCGGTTTAGTCCCAAGACCCCAGGGGCCTGAGGAGCGGGGCCAAAAAGGGTCAAATTGACTGAAATTTCAAATATCTTCTTCTCAAGACCCAGATATGGTAGAATCAAATACTCTTCATAAATGGAAGGTTCTTCAGGTGCTTTACCAAAATTGTGAATTTCATGACCCTGGGGTCTCACGTTTGACCCTGGGGAGGGTGTAAACTTTACTATAGTTTATATAGGGAAATCACATTTTGGACCAACATTTGTTTAATTTCCATTGGAAGTAATTCAATTTGGGTTAGCATTATCAGTATTAGGTAGCAGTTTGATAGTATGCACCTATGAGCCCTGACTGACCCCCAGGGGCTGATGGGTGGGGCCAAAAAGGGTTGAATTGACTGAAATTTCAAAAATCTTCTTCTCAAGACCCAGATATGGTAGAATCAAATACTCTTCATAGATGGAAGGGTCTTAAGGTGCTTTACCGAAATTGTGAATTTCTTGACCCTGGGGTCTCACGTTTCCCCCTGGGGAGGGGGTAAACTTTACTATAGTTTATATAGGGAAATCACATTTTGGACCAACATTTGTTTAATTTCCATTGGAAGTAATTCAATTTGGGTTAGCATTATCAGTATTAGGTAGCAGTTTGATAGTATGCACCTATGAGCCCTGACTGACCCCCAGGGGCTGATGGGTGGGGCCAAAAAGGGTTGAATTGACTGAAATTTCAAAAATCTTCTTCTCAAGACCCAGATATGGTAGAATCAAATACTCTTCATAGATGGAAGGGTCTTAAGGTGCTTTACCAAAATTGTGAATTTCATGACCCTGGGGTCTCACGTTTTCCCCTGGGGAGGGGGTAAACTTTACTATAGTTTATATGGTGAAATCACATTTTAGACCACAATTGGTTTAATTTCCATTGGAAGTAATTCAATTTAGGTAAGCATTATTAGCTCACCAGGTCAAAAGGACCAAGGTGAGCTTACGCCATACCGTGGCGTCCGTCGTCTGTCGTCCGTTGTCCGTCGTCCCTCGTCCGTCCGTCAACAATTTCTTTAAACGACTTCTTCTTCTTAACCACTGATTGGAATTTAACTAAATTTGACTGGAAGCAATTTGGCTATATTGCCTTAAGCGACATCTCCTCTGGAACTAAGAGATGGATATCAACCATATTTGACTGGAAGCATCCCTAGGTGGTGGGGATTCAAAATTGTACAAATGGTGGGGCTGACCCCCCAGGGGGCTGAGGGGCGGTGCCAAAAGGGGGCATTTTGGCTATATTGCTACAATCGACTTCTTCTGTATAACTATGCACTGGATATCAATCATATTTAATCAGAAGCATTCATGGGAGGCAGGGATTCAAAATTGTACAAATGGTGTGTCTGACCCCGTGGCGGCTGAGGGCTGGGCCAAAAGGGGGCAATTTGGCTATATTGCTATGCTACTTTATATAAAGCATAAATGAGTAATTTTAAATAGATCTCGTTGAACTTGTTTCTTTTTAAATATCCACTACAAGACGGGTTTCCCCCCTAGTATGTGCTGGCGTTATTTCCTTTTCGTTCGGTAAATTCAAGTAGTGCTTTCTGTTCGGTGTGCCCATTAAACAGTAACTGTACATCTGTGGTACCGTAGACAGGAACAGCGGCCACAGCAGACACATACATGGCAGTGGTAATATACTGTATTTTCTCTGTCCAGACTTAATCCCCATCACCCATGAACGCGGGATAGACGCGGAGGGCTTATCAATGTAAAGCCGGCGGATCTACCTTGATATATCCGGCGATTCTTCAGGGATCATCCCGCGGCTACGAGCGGCAGGGATTAAAATTTATTGCTCGGTGGGCGACTGAGTACCAAATCACCTGACGCGTACTGTATGGATGATGATGATGATATATGGACGAATATAGTGATAAGATGATGATGATGATGTACAGATGATGATGATATAGGGATGATGATGATGATAATTTATATAGATGATGATGATATATGGACGAATATAGTGATGATGATGATGTACAGATGATGATGATATATGGATGATGATGATGATAATTTATATGGATGATGATGATATATGGACATATATAGTGATGATGATGTACAGATGATGATGATATATGGATGATGAATATGATGTTATATGGATTATGAATATGATGTTATATGGATGATGTTATATGGATGATGAATGTGATGTTATATGGATGATGAATAGGATGATGAATATGATGTTATATGGATGATGAATAGGATGTTATATGGATGATGAATAGGATGTTATATATGGATGATGATGATGATATATGGACGACTATAGTGACGATGGAAAGATGATATATGGATGATTATAGTGATGCTGTTGATGATGAGATGATGATGATGATGATAAATGGATAATGCTGTTGATGATGATGATGATGGAATTAATTTCACTATTTCAACATGTGTGAATGTGTGTAGTCTATCTCATTTTATAGTGATATCTGCCTTTTTATACGCCCGTCGAAGACGGGGACGTATTATGTTATCACGTGAGCGGGCGGGCGGTCGGGCGGGTGGGCGGGCAGGCAGGCATGCGAACGATGTCCGCTCGATATCTCGAGTAATTATGAACGGATTAACTTCAAACTT